>NC_052070.1:94139813-94419813 GCF_015852505.1 Tachyglossus aculeatus
TCTTTTTTTTTTATTTTAGTGCTGAAGTACTATCCTAAATTGATTTATTAAATGTAATCGCCTGCAAATTGTTTGTTACATTTTAAATACTAAAAAAAAATCAATTCTAAGTAACTAGATTCCAACTTGTTTTTATGTTGTAAGATTTCTGAGGGTTGAATAGAAATGGTCCAGTAAATCAGTCTGTGCATTAACTATTTAAAGGGATATTGCAAAAACAGAACTTACAAGTGGAATTGAATTCATGTGTTTACAGTTTTACCCCATTAATCTGTTCCATATTGAAATGTTTACATTCATTAAAAGTTTGAGAATAACCTATGGAGTTTTATATATAGGAAAATGTAGAAGGAATCAATCCCACTGACATCTAAGAAGGATGTCCAGTAAAGATTGCAATAGTGTATTCACCACTGTCATTTTAGCTCAACTCAGTAAACACACACACACACACAAAATCAGGCCTTTACATTGTCAGTGCTGAATGTGTGTGTTTGTGTGTGTCATACCCTCTAAATTCAGGTGGCTTCAAGCTGTGCCATATAATTCCAGCCTCAATTAAACTTTTCAAGGTCAGCAGTGCTGTATCAGGTCAGACATAAATAAGTCAGGTGGAAGTCCTAGGGCACAGAAAAGCCATATTTATTCTTTATCCCCAGTTCATAGCTATCAAATGAAGTCTAGCAAAGAGAGAGGAGACAGAGTGAGAGAGACAAGAGCACTCAAGAGGTACTCAACTCCTAAGTGTAACCTTTCTTTTTTTTTTTAAACTACATGAATAATTCAGGACACATTGAACTAGGAGAGAGTTTTTAACTCGGGAGCAAAACATTAACAACAGATCTGTAGAGAAGCATATATTTTTTTCATTTACCCATTTTAAAGAACACAGTTAAGGTATAATTAACAATTTTGAATATGTTCATTTTTTACAATCACATATAGGTCACACAAATTTGCCAGACAGTGAAACACTGTCTGCTCTGCTGGAGTTCTGCTGCTCTCAGAGTATGCAGGAAACTAGTGAGTAGCACTGCTAATGATTAATCTGGTGGCCATTTTTTTTCTGGTGAATTATCATCCTTATGGATAGCTCACTGAGCAAATTGGATATAGGACAATTATACACCCCCTCTCACTCAGGAGTAGAACACAAAATCTTGTGTGCTTGGGGTATTTTTGTTTGGGTTTTTTTTTTTTTTTTTGACTGTACTTGTCTTATTGATTGAGGCATCTTTTAACTTGGGAAAATGGTCCAGAAATGTCCTGCAGTGATCTGTATCATTCAGTCAGTCAATCACATTTATTGAGCACTTACTGTGTGCAGACCACTGTACTAAGCACTTAGGACACAGACACATTTCCTGCCCACAGTGAGCTTAGTCATGCATGTATATAATAATAGTAATAATGATGGTATTTGTTAAGCACTTACTATGTGCCAAGCACTGTTCTAAGTGCTGGGATAGATATAGAGTAATCAAATTGTCCCACATGGGGCTCACAGTTTTAATTGCCATTTTACAGATGAGGTAACTAAGGCACAGAAAAGTTAACTGGCTTGCCCAAGGTCATACAGGAGACAAAGTGGCAGAGCCTGGATTAGAACCCACATCCTCTGACTCCCAAGCCCGTGCTCTTTCCACTAAGGTATGCTGCTTCTTTGTATAGGTATATGTAGGAAACATCTAGTATGGCAAACACACCACCCTTGATTTTGTCCACTGAAATCGATTTAAAATAGCCTGACCTTGATTTCCCTTGACTTAGTTTTTCCTGACCCTAGCCAGTTTTGTTAGCATGATCTCATGGCTAGAGGAAATCTGTAGTACCATCACAAAATGTATAACCTGGGCTGCTATGGGAACCCTGCAGACCACCTTATAGAAACTGATCAAAAAGAGAATGGTCCCCAAACTACAGTTTATTAATTTCAGGGGTGGCCTATTCAATATTCTATACAATTGCAATTCTTTTTATCCACAGAAAGAAGAATCTAATTTGACAATTAGAAAAGGAGAAAAGGGGAAAAACCCCACAAATATGGAAGGAGTTTAAATACAATTATTTATTGATGGGAACATAAAATATAGGGGGAGCCTTTTTTTTCTACTTTCTATTGTTCAGCATTAAGCAGTACTTGCCCCCATCATTGTGGTACATGTGTGTTTGCACGTACACTTTCTAAGTAACCAGAGACAAAGATTTTCATGATAATTTATAGCTTAGTTACTGTCTCATCACTGCTTCTTAAAGAAGTAGCGTGGCTCAGTGCAAAGAGCATGGGCTTGGAAGTCAGAAGTCATGGGTTTAAACCCCTGCTCTGCCAATTGTCAGCTGTGTGACTTTGGGCAAGTCACTTCACTTCTCTGTGCCTCAATTACCTCATCTGTAAAATGGGGATTAAGACTGTGAGCCCCACCTGGGGCAACCTGATCACCCTGTATCCTCCCCAGCGCTTAGAACAGTGCTTTGCACATAGTAAGTGCTTAACAAATGCCTTTATTATTATTATTATTATCATTATTATTATTATTATTGTTAAGTAAAGTAAAAGACTGCTAGGACACATCTGACACCAGTGAAATCTGCATCATCCACTTATAAGTCTTGGTTGATATAACTCTCCTCCTGAATATTTAACCTTAAATGCTGAAAAGTAATTCAGACATAACAAACCTCCTTACTTGTCTTCATTTTGTAATAAGCATCTCTTTGATAATGTACAATTATCTAGACTACACTAAAGATACTAGTTAAGGGACACATGCCAAGTATTTTGGCAAGTCCAAGTTATGTTATTTACAACATTTACAGAGTTGTTAATTAACTTGGAAAGAAAAGAAGGAGGAGTGATTTACACTTTGTTTTGCAAGACATTTATGTTGATTTGAACTTCCTGGATGCTCCTTTATTCAGACTCTTAGTCAAGTCACTGACAAAATTTAACTAAAGATGCTGTAAAGCTTTGTTTTGGCACTCTGATAGATTTAAGCAGGAAAGAGAAATGAGGCTCCTCAGAGTTACCCTTGAAGAGTCAGAGGAAAGACAGCCTTCATGGTTTAGAGAAATGTGAACAACTCAAGGCCCAGGTGGACAAGCCTGCACTGGCATAATGTACCTTAAAAGACCTCCAATGGTCAGAAGAAGGGTGAGGATATTGAGTCCATATTCTTTTATTTTCCTTTTAAGCTGTGATGGCAACTTGCTGTTCTATGTCCCCAGACAAGTTATCCCTACGTAGGTTTTCCTTTTTAGCGGCACAAAGGTCACATCTTGACCTAGCGGGCTTCTCTGATTAAGCCCTCTTTTCCCTAAATCCCTCTGCCTTCTCCATTGGCTATGCAATTGGAGCTGTACCCTTGGGCACTCAATATTCACCCCACCCTCAACCCCACAGCACTTATGTATGTACATGTTGATAATTTGTTTATAGTAGTATATGTCTCCCCCTCTAGACTGTAAGCAAGTGGGCAAGTGGCGTGTCTAACAACTGTCGTACTCTCCAAGGCACTTAGTACAGTGCTTTGCACACAGGTACTTGCCAAATAAATAGCATTGATTGATTGCCAAACAAATTTCAAGGGTTTGAATTGTGGCCAGGGATCATGTCTACTACTAATCTACTATATTGTACTTCCCCAAGTGCTTAGTACTGGGCACTGCATATGGTATGCACTCAAATACCACTGACCGATTGAATAGGCACTGGAATCCATGGTTTTCTGAATTATTTGCATAAGGTCCACTAAACAGAAAAATATGTGAAAATCCTAGTGGGAGTAGAGGTTTTAAAGGGGGTAATTGATATTGAATTTTAATTAAATCGACAAACCTACCTCCTCTCTTCTACAAATACTTCCTATTTTCTTCACCACTCCTACTAGCTCTTAATTTGATGAAAGCATGCGTTCCTAGAAGAACTGAGGGCTGCCTGATCTACACCCTTGCTTCTAGATATATCTAAAGAAGAATCCCATGAAGAAATTTTCATAGATTATCTTAAATTTCTACAACTCACCCAGGTACTTTTGGAGGGTCTATCAAGTCTTAGACTATAATTCCATGACCATGGCAAGATAGACTATTGTGGTGATGTTCACATCAGCTGAGATCCAGCATTTATACTTAGTAACAGCAGGGTTACCTCAGTGTCCATGATTATCCCAAGCAGGTATCAGCACACTTATCCCTGGAAATTGAAGTGCAATGCTAGCAGTCTTCAAAGGAATAAGGGGAAAAATTCTTGCCATGCATCAAAAAGAAAACAGTCCCAGTAAACTCTATCCTTATTCTACAAAGTCCATGTCTTCAGTTCTTATATTGTACTTTCCCAAACAATGGCATAGTGGATAGAGCACAGGCCTGGGAGTCAGACGATCATGGGTTCGAAATTCCCACTCCACCACTTATCTGCTGTGTGACCTTGGGAAAGTCACTTCACTTCTCTGTGCCTAAATTAACTCATCTGCAAAATGGGGACATGTGAGCCTCATGTAGGACAGGTACTGTGTCCAACCAGATATGCTTGAATCCACCCCAGCACTTAATACAGTGCCTGGCACATAGTAAGCACTTAAATACCACAGTCATTACAATGCCATGAATGCCATTACAATAAATGCCATGAATTGATGGGTATTCTGGGGAGATCAACCCAGATGAGATGGTGCCCTCCAAGTTTAGTTGCTAGGAAATGACCATAGAGATGTTAACAATCTTTCTTACAGGTTTTCCTGTTTTTTTGTCCTTAGCAGAAGGAGAAAATAGTTAAGTATTTCTTGATATCTTGAATATGCTTGAAGCCTGCTCATCCTTGCTCCTGCCCAGGTAGAGAGAGGAAACCCTGGCCCACTGACAATTTTTTCATTCATTCATTCACCCATTCATTCATTCATTCACTCATGTATATTGAGCGCTTACTGCATGCAGAGCACTAACTGAATGAATGAGGAGTTTTATTCTATGCCTCTGTTGCTGCATTGCCCTATCTTTCTTGTATTCCTCACACTGTTGCCACCCCACACACCCTCTCCACAGCCTCAGGCAAGTGTAGCCTGTGGAACCCCCGCTCCATCATGGGAAAACTTCCCTTTATTATTGACTTGCATCTGACTCAGTGACTGGTCTGCCTCACCATCACTGAAACCTTGGTCTCTCCAGATGACACTGTTGCCCTTGCTACTCTCTTTAGAGGAAGCCTCATATTCTCCCACTCCTCCAAACTCACTAGGAAAAGGGAAGGAGTTGTATTCCTTTTCCTCCCCAGTGCCACTTTCTCCCCATCCTGCTTCTGCAACCTCGTTCATCTGCCTTTACCACCCACTCCAATTACTAGTCATTGTCATCAACTGCCCCTGGGCCCCACCTACAACTTTCTGAACCATCTTGATTCCTTTCTCACATTCCTTCTCTCATTCTAAGCAGCATGGCTTAGTGAATGGAGTGAGGACCTGGGTTCTAATCCTGTCTCCATCATTTGTCTGCTATGTGGCCTTAGGCAAGTCACTTCCCTTCTCTGTGCCTCAGTTACCTCATCTGGAAAATGGGGATTAAGACTGTGAACTGTATCTGGGACAGAGACTGTGTCCAACCCAATTACCTTGTATCTACCCTAGTGCTTAATAAAGTGGTTGGAACATAGAAGGCACTTAACAAACATGACAATTGCTATTATTATTATTATTCTCCATTAGGGATGGAGAATTGATTACTACATTGATTCTTAGGGACTTCAATAATCATGTGGATGTCCCTGATGATCCTTCACATATTCACTCCACTCACTCCTTTACTCCAATGACTTCCTGCTCCACCCCACCTCACACATTCACTTGGGTACACACTTGATTTTAAAATCTGCAGTACCTTCACCAATCCTGAAATTCCTCTATTTAATTACAATCTCCTCACCTGCTCTTTTTCTCAAATACCCACCTCAGTCCTTTTTCCCCACAGAGACTTCTGGTCTTTTGACCCCTTCCAGTATTCTGTAACTAACTTACTCATACCTCTCCGTACCCAAGCTACTTTCTCTGTATGCACAAATTTACACATTCAACACCACCCTTTCCACTGAACTGAACTCCCTTGCTCCTCTGCCCCTCCTCCAGTCTTGTACCACTAACCCACAATTCTGAATCACTTCTGCTCCTGTGCCTGAGCTGCGGAGTGCTGTAGTAGGAAATACAGACATCTCTCTGAACTTATCCACCTTAAATTTATTCTTATCTCCTTCAATTCATCCCTCTCCACTGCCAGACAACAATACTTCTCTTTCCTAATTCACACCCATACTCACTGCCCCCACAAGCTGTTCCAGAATTTTAACTCCCTTCTCAAACCTCCTTTCCCCCAGACCCACCATTTCTTTTTCATAATGACCAAGACACATACTTAATCAACAAAATTGAAACCAACAGGTGTATTCTCCCTAAAGTCTTTCCTGCTCCTCTCCAATCCCCCCTCCTCCAGCACCCTCTTTGACTCTCCCTACATTCCATACAGCAACTCGAGATGAAATCTCTTGCCTCCTCTCTAAATCTACTCCCTCTTATTGTGCTTCTGACCCCATCTCCATACCTTTTCAAAAAACTCGCCCCCTCCCTACTTCCCTCTTTGACTGCAAACTTCAATACTTCAGTCTCCGACAGCTTCTTCCCTACTGCTTTCAAACATGCTTATGTATCCCCTATCCTAAAAGAACACTCCTTTCACCCCATAGCTCCCTCCAGTTATTGCCCCATTTCCCTCCTATCATTTTTTTCTGAACTTCTTGAGAGAGTTGTTTATACTCACTGTTTCCACTTCCTATCTTCCAGTTTTCTCCTAGATCCCCTCTAATCTGGCTTCCTCCCCCTTCACTCCACAGAAACAGTCCTTTCTCTCATTTCTCCCACAAATTCAATCTGTCACCAAATCCTATCATATCACCACTTTCTCCACTTTCAGAGCACAATTAAGGTCACTTCTTCTTCATGAGGCTTTTCCTATTAAGCCCTCTTTTCTGTGACTCACTCCCTTCTGCATTGTCTGTGCACTTGGATCTGTAACCTTTGGACATTTGATAACTGCAACCCCTGCCTACGCCACCCCCCCCCCCGCCACCACCCAACACCACAGCACTTATGTACATAGATTTAAATTATTTATTATAAATTACTTATTTACTCATATTAATGCCTGTTTCCCCCTCTAGACTCTAAGCTCATTATGGGCAGGGAACATATCTGCTAATTCTCTTGTACTCTCCCATGATTTTATAAGAATGCTCAGGACATAGTAAGTGCTCAATAAATACCACTGATTGATTGATGTGCCATCATCTGTGCCCATGATTTTTTGTGTTTGTGTTCTGAATTAGTCATTTTTCCTTAAAGGTCTGTCACCAACATTCCCTGACTTTTTTTTTGATTGTGTGCTTCTTGGGGAGCTCTTGGAGACAATTTCTAAATTCCATCCATTTACTTTTCCCAGTTTTTGGCACATAGTAAGTGCTTCCTAAATACAATTACTTCTACTACATGACCTCTCCTTGCCTCAATTTTCTACATTGGAAAAATATAGATACCTGCTTTCCCCATATCTTAAATTTTGCCTCCAAGTGGCACAGAGATTGTGTCTGATCTGATTATCTTGTATCTTTCATAGTGCTTAGCATGGTCCCTGGAATGAAGTTAGGGCTTCACAAATACATTGATGAATTATTATTTATTATTTGAATTGTCGTATTTTTACAGATATCTTTGAGGCCAAACAATATAATTCAGTTTGAAAATTTTTGACTTGTCTAGTCGAGGTCAAAGTAAATGACTTGTCTATAGTTTCTGGGCTTGATTTTACCTATTTTTAAAGACATGTATTATGTCATCTTTTTCCATTATGGATTCTCAAAATAATAGTTAGCACTATGTTATCTTTTTCCATTATGGATTCTCAAAATAATAGTTAGCAACCCTGCAATATCAACTAATTCAATTAGTATGCTGGGTTATATGTCAACAGAACACTCTAACTTGAAAAAATTTAGCTTTCTAAGTAATTTCTGTCCAGCTTCCCCATTCTAGTTTGACCTTCTACCTTTCCATCCTAGATGGTTCATGGTTTGATTAACTGACCACGGTTGACCTTTTTGGAATTTGGAGGTGAACTCCCCCACCCCTGACATTAAAAAACCCTGCCTGCTTAATGTCAACTATTATTAGTTTTTATAATGAAGAATACTTTCTTTGGTCCTCATCTCATTTCTGACTTATTTTAAAATGTTTTTTAATTGTCCCCTAGGTCTTCTGCAAAATGCATATATGTTTTTGCTTTGGTATTCCTCACTTCTTCTCATGCTAATACTTCAAGCTATTTTTAGAGGCCAAAGGTAATTTACATTTCATCTTTTGTAACACTTTTGATTTTATCGACATTTTATTTTGCCCTTTCTATTCATAGAATAGTTTTCCTCGTGGTATGGAATTATATGCTTGAACAACCCTCCTTCTTACTATTACCTCAAATTTAAATGCATTTGCTTCAAATGAATGATTCCCTTTCTTTCATTAGAATCTCAAAAATCATCATTTTTGTTGTAGTTCTTTTTTTAATCACAATTTCAATTATCTGCACATTAACTCCTCTTTATTTAGTGATGATTGGAGTCAGAAAAGATAAAGTGTAAGCATGTTGAGCAGGGAAGGTGTCACTTTGTTAGTCTAGATTCTAAAGCATCTAGTACAGTGCACCACATCAAAAGGGAGCTCATTAGATGCTACTCTACTATTATTATTTGTTGTAGGTTGCTCTTCCACCAAAGAAGTACCACTTATAGTCAGTTCCCAGGTGCTGGGATTGTGTTCTTGAAGAAGTTAGATTGTAGTTCTGAGTACTGGATTCAACACTCATGTGCTCAAACTTGTTGTCATTCTCCTTAATGCTGATTTAAATTATACTTATAGACAGAGCTAAGGACTAAGGCTGTGTGAGCTTTCTGTTCTACTTCAATAATTCCTTGGAAAAGTCTGAGAGGATTTGGAGTTTATATATATTTCACAGCTACAAAAGGAGTGTGAAGGAAGTATTCTAGTTAGTGTAATTCCTTCAGTATTTGCAAATGTTTTTGAAGACATGCGTAGTGTTTTGTAAATATTCTTAGAAATATGATACTAAAAGATATTCTTAATATAAATATTGACAAAAGTAGCCTTTTCCATCCTAGGAAACTATTCTTATAGACATACAGATAGGGTTATTTAGAGGGAAGAAATTACTTTCAAAACAAGGTGGACAGAATACAACTGTTTTATCATTTATACTTTGGTAAACTCCCATTAAAAGGGAAAACTTTTGGAATTTGTGTCTTAGAGGCAGAAGGGAGTTTAGAGGCAATAATTTTGAGGTGAAAATTGTTATCTCCCTTTTAAGGCAAATATGTTTATTCTACAATGATTTCTGTGGTAGATTAAAATATGTATTTTAAACTAAAAATCTCAAGTATTTGTATTATACTTTATCTTTTTTTTAAAAAAGTCCTTTAGTAGAACAATAAGGCCTAAATAGGTTTGATCCCCTCCCCATTATTTAATTGAGCAGTGTTTTCATTCACAAACTGAATACAGATAGTCTTTTATGCAGCTTTCATTATGATTTGCTAAGCACTCAAATTCATTGATTAAAAAAATCACTCAACTTTCAATCAATCAGTAGCATTTTTTTGAAAGGTTACTTTGTGCAGTGCACTGTATTAAACACTTAGGAGAGTTCAGTAGATTTATTTGGCAAAATACCTGTTCCCTGGGAGTTTACAAAACATCAAGGGAGATGGAAACTAAAAAAAAAATGCAGTTAGGGTGAAGCACTTAAAGATTTATAAGTAAGTGTTATGAAAGGTGGAGGACTGAAGACCAAGGATGTCACAGAAATGCTGAAATGGCAGTGAGTGCGGGTAGGGGAAAGCAATGGAGAGATGATAGACTATTTACAGAAGACTTCTTGGAATTGGTGTGATTTTTAGAAGGACTTTGAAGTTGGGGAGAGCAGTGGTCTTCTGGGTGTGAATGGGGAGGGAGCATGAGGTCAGTGGAGATAGATGAGAATGAGGCACCATGAATTTGAAAATGCACACTTTTCCTAAAGTGAGAGCACATGGCTTTAGTACTTCTTTCCCCTCAGAGCTGAGATACTTTTCAAACCAATGACAGATTAAGAAAATGAGTTTATTAAGTTGACTTAGAAATGATTCAAAGACATCTGAGGGTTCCTTGAGCTATGTCAACATTTTCTTGAAAGGTACCTGAGATTACTTGATGTTTACTTTTTTAAGTGTAGTATTTGTAAGTTAAAGTGCACAAGAACATTTTATTACATTTTAAATGTAATTCCTGATCCCAGGATGCTGTCTATATAAATCTTAACAAACCTAAGAAATCACTATCTATATTAGATCAGCAAATCCTCTCAGTCCCTAGGCTGGTCAATGTGTTAAGAATAGGAGCCAAAAGTGAAATTCCTGGGTAATAAAATTTCTGTTTCTTGACAAGTGTGAAGTTAAACCATTTCTTGATGCTTTCACAAAAAGCAACTTTGCATTATACAACTTCTTCCCTTGAACCTCATTTAAAAAGTGTATATTATAGAGAATTGGTAAATGATAGTTTTTCAGTCTTCTTGGTTGTTTAATCAACTGCTGTATTTCAATTTATGGAGATATTCAGGGTTGTATAACATCAAATTCTAGCAACCTAGTGCTATCTTTATGGTATCCTCTTTGCTTTGGTCTTTATTCACTATTTTTTATTAATTTAAATAGATTTAAGAATCAGGCTTATGAACCAGAATGCATTTATTTCATAATCAAAGTAAATACTAACCCTAATGCTTGATGAAATCATCCAAAACTACATGAGTTTTCATTTTGGAATCATTTCATTATTATGCTGTAATTCTCCATTTGAAAATGGAAAATTATAATATTTCCATCCTAGGATCCCTCAGTCTAAACCAGTATCTTGATAGTAATTAAATGGAGAGACTGAAACATGTAATACAGTCCACATATTATTCTGAATTTAGACTGGATTAGGTAAGACTATTTAAAGGATTAGTGGAAAGGTACAAAAGAAAAATAAATGATCATGATTTCATTGCCCCAAATTTAAACCAGACAAACTTTTTGTAAATCATGACTTCATTTTTCTTAAAATGATGTCCCTAGCTCTATAATGTTTTAACATTAAACCAGGAGTTCCAATATTAATTTCAATTCTGAAATTCTGGAACAGAGTCTCCTAGCAGCAAAGTTATGCTCAATTTAATAAACTATGCTGAATGGTACACGTGAAGAAAATGAGAGACTGCAGGATAGCCAAACACTGCTTGGAGAGCCGAACTGGGAAATTAAAAGCAAAGAGGCCAAAGGAAACATTTTAAAAATGCGGTAACACAAACCTCAGACAATGTTACATCTCAGCTGAGAACTGAGAGTCAGTTGCTGAGAATAGACTTCTGTGTTGTGTTGCCATTAAGAAAGAAGTGGCTCTTTTTGAATATAAGTTTCCTAAGAAATGAGAGACAAGAAGCAACAGGAAAGCAGCATGGCCTAGTGGAAAGGGCACGGGCATAGGAGTTAGAAGACCTGAGTTCTAATTGTCTGTTTTAGCAGAAGCAACACAGCTTAGTGGAAAGAGCATGGGCTTGGGAGTCAGAGGTCATGGGTTCTAATCCCAGCTCTACCACTTATCAGCTGTGTGACTTCGGGCAAGTCATTTAACTTCTCCGTGCCTCATTTTCCTCATCTGTAAAATGGGGATTAAGACTATGAGCCTCACGAGGGACAACCTGATTACCTTGCATCTTCCCCAGTGCTTAGAACAGTGCTTGGCACATAGTTAGTGCTTAACAAATACCATTATTATCATTATTATTATTATTATATTGTAATTCCGGTTCTGCTGATTGCTTGCTGTGTGACCTTGGGCAATTCACTTAACTTCTCCCTGCCTCAGTTCCTCAACTGTAAAAAGGGGATTGACTATCTGTTCTATCTCCTGCTTAGACTGTGAGCCCCATGTGGGAAAGGGACTATGTCCAATGTAATTAATATGTACTTAGCACTTAAACCAGTACTTAACACATACTAACTGCTTAATAAATACCATAAAACAAGAGGAAAGAATGCCAAGATCTATGAATATTAAATATGACAACAAAACAAGGGAAAATCTTTTAGTGTGCCCAGTGTGACTGGGACTGTGGGTCCCACATTAACGTCTTCAGACACATATGCTCACAGGTGAATTTCACTGCCAATGGTGTTTTCTTCAAATATGAAGGACAACTATGTAGTAGCCTAGGGATAGACCTGTCTATGTTGTCTTAGGCTGTCTTAGGCTGTCAAGTCGTGTCCGACCCATAGCGACGCCATTGACACATTTCTCCCGGAATGCTCCACTTCCATCTGCAATCATTCTGGTAGTGTATCCATAGAGTTTTCTGGGTAAAAATTCAGAAGCGGTTTACCACTGCCTCCTTCCTTGCAGTAAACTTGAATCTCCACCTTCGACTCTCTCCCATGCTGCTGCTGCCCAGCACAGGGGAGTTTTAACTTGTAGCAGATTGTCTTCCACTTGCTAGCCACTGCCCCAAGCTAGGAATGGAATGGATATGCCTCTCCTTGACTCTTCCTTCCATAGTCAAGACTGGTAGAGTACTGGAAACTCTCCAGATGCGACTCTGAGAGGGTGCTATAACTGCTAACATGTAGAAATTCAAATTCCCTAGCAAATAAAAAAATATAGAGTGACATGGGGAGTAAGGTTAAAGATAAATGAGTACGGAGAAGGAGTGAAAGCAGAATCACCTCTAAAAATTCTAGGGAAGGAGTTTAAGGAAATGAGAACAGTGGTAGGCTACACTGTTAAAAAGTTAGGTCTTTTACTCAATGGGTTTTAGTTTTCCTCTTCCTCATTGAAAGCCATGTGACTCCTTATTAAAAAAAAGTTCAGTATCAGGAAAAAAAGAACGTTATGAAGAGGTAATGAGAGGTATGGCTGGGGGAGTTGAATGTGAACAGGATGAGGAGACTATCAGAAATCCCGAGAAAGGCCTGAACTGTCAACAAAATGGAATTTGAAGCAAATGTAGGAAGATAAGCAAAAGAGATCATTTTAAGAACAAAAAAAAAATGGGAAAAATGGAGATGTGGTATGATATTTCCTAAATTTGAAAACACTAAAGAAAGAAAATTAAAGTTTTAGGATAAGTGATAAGAATGCATTCTCTACCCATTGTATTTAAATCTATGTAAGAGAACCCTGTGAAGAATTCACTAATCCTGTTGCATCCATACACAGCAAAAAGGAGAGTCGGACCCAGTATTTTGATTAGTGAGCCAGATTCTCCCCATGCATCCAAAGCAAAGATGTTTTGCCACAACCTTGATTGTGGGGTGTACCTGAAGACAATGCTATTTAGGGGTGTGCCCATGGAAAAGAATGGTGGATAGACTGCGTTTTCAGCATGGCCTGCTGCCCATTCCTCTGTGACATCTAGTTTGGTTTAAAAAACTACCTTCATGGGGAGGGGATTGAGTAGCAGCAAATAACACATCTCTATGGATAATGGTTCCCCCTTAGAAGTATTTTTCTTCTGCTTAAAGTTGAAAAGCAAAGAGGGGGTGACGTGAAGTTGCATTTGAGGAAAGCAGGACATATCTCCACATATGTATTTATGTGGGAGAATATATTTTGCGCTACATATTTCTCCTCTCTCCCCTTCCCACCTCCACACACTATGCCCATACCAATCTATCAACACCCAGTACCCATCCTTGCCAGATATGCCACCTGATGGCATTCAGGCCATCTGGCAGAGCTGGCCATGATACAGCTACCCCATGTTGGTCATTTATTCATTCAGTAATATTTATTGAGTGCTTACTGTGTGCAGATCACTGTACTAAGCGCTAGGAGGGTATGATATAACAATAAACAATTCCCCGCCCACAGCAAGCTTACAGTCTAGAGGGGGAGACAGACATTAATATAAATAAATTAATTGCAGAGATGTACATAAGTGTTGTGGGGCTAGGAGGGGGGTGAATAAAGGCAGCACGTCAGGGGAGGCTTGATCAGGATTTATGGTCATGGTCACGGATTTATGGTCATGGTTGCGATTCAGCTTTCAACACTCTGGCTGTGGTAACTTCCCTTAGGCAGCTTGTCAGCATGACTCTCTGAGCTGGCTTCTGAGGAAGTGGAGCAGGTAAGGAGATTGGAGAGCTTATGCCCCCATAGTTTGTCTTGCTTCATTAACAAGTAAGGGAGGGTTTTTAGTAACTGTAGGCCAGAGAGCAAGGCTCAGAGAAGCAGTGTAGCCTAGCAGATAGAGCATGGGCCTAGGAGTCAGAAGGACCTGGGATCTATTCCTGGCTCTGCTGCTTGTCTGCTCTGTGACCTTGGGCAAGTCACTTAACTACTCTGTGCCTCAGCTACCTCGGCATAGACGGGGGTTTAAGACTGTGAACCCCATGTGGTACAGGAACTGGGTTCATCCCGATTTGCTTGTATCTACTCCAGTGGTTAGTACAGTGCCTGGCACATAGTAAATGCTTAACAAATGCCACAGTTATTATTATTATTATCATTATTATTAACACTTGTTGAGAAGCAGCATGGTGTAGTAGATAGAACATAGGCTTGGAAGTCAGAAGGATCTGGGTTCTAATCCCAGGTCTGCCACTTGTCTGCTGTGTGACCTTGGGCAAGTCACTTAGCTTCTCTGTGCCTCAGTTCCCTCATCTGTAAAAAAATGGGGGTTAAGAGACTCTGAGCCCCATGTGGAACAGAGACTGTGGTCAACCTGATTAGCTTTTGTCTACCCTGGCACTTAGTACAGTGCCTGGCACACAATAAGTGCTTAACTAAAGCATAAAACAAAACATTCATTCATTCATTCAGTTGTATTTACTTAGCGTTTATTGTATGTAGAGTACTGTACTAAGCACTTGGGAAAGTACAATACAGCAATAAAGAGAGACAATCCCTTCTCACAATGAGCTCACAGTCTAGAGGGACAAAACAAAACAAACAAAAACCCTCCCATTGCTACTACTGTTTTACTTAAATTATTTCCACCAGGAACAGTATTGTCAATGTTACAAGGCAAGCTATCCACACATATTTCCAATCTGACCTATACCATATGCAGCCTCATTCTTTTATGATCTCCAGTTTAATTTTTCATCTAAACATGCTTGGAAAGGGTTCAGCATTGTCAGAAAATAGCAATAGATGAAACATATTCTTTGTCAGTAAGCATGAAAGGAAGGTTTGGGGATAAAGTGTGAAGTTCGTTAATTAATTCCTTCAAGAACAAATAACTTCTATTAACACAAGAAAAATCTGAAGACCTTAAGATTTGTTGTACTTTGTCATACTATTTTGGGACAGGTGTCTATCTCTCGTGGCTTAGTGGAAAGAGCCCGGGCTTGGGAGTCAGAGGTCATGGGCTCTAATCCCGGCTTTGTCACTTGTCAGCTGTGTGACTTTGGGTAAGTCACTTAACTTCTCTGTGCCTCAGTCACCTCATCTGTAAAATGGGGATCAAGACTGTGAGCCCCACGTGGGACAGCCTGTTAGCCTTGTATCTATCCCAGTGCTTAGAACAGTGCTTGGCACATAGTAAGTGCTTAACAAATACTATCATCACTATTATTATTATTACTTGTCTCCTCCTAGGGAAGAGATGTGTCCTTAATGGTGTTAACCTAAGTTAATTTTTAAGAGTAGCATAATTTCTTTAAGAAAAAAAGAAATTAAAATTAGAAAAGTAATACAAGTAAATCGACATGGATAATGTGGTCAAGAGTTTAAAATATATCTAAGTGCTGAAATAAAAGTTTTAATTTAATTTGGAATTGTCAAGAGATAGAGGACCTCTTTTAGATAGGTGCCTGTGTCTGGGGTCTAGCTCATTGTGGGCAGGGAACATGTAGATAGGTGCCTGTGTCTGGGGTCTAGCTCATTGTGGGCAGGGAACATGTCTACCAACTCTGTTGTATTGTACTCTCCCAAGTGCTTAGTATAGTGCTCTGCAAACAGTAAGCGCTCAATAAATATCATTGAGGATTATGATGATGATAATGTGTACATGTATCTGCACACATAGTAATGCTGAAAGGAGATATTCTAGTTTCTTCCAACTCCTAAATCTCTGATTCACTGGTGACCTATGAGAGCAGCTACACATTGCTAAGGGAAAACAGAAGAATTTCAGTCAGATGAAAGAGGCAAAATAACCAATCTGTAATGCAGATGTATTAATAACCATTCACTGGTTTTCTGTGAAATACTCTTCACATAACCTTGACTTTATTAAGTAGTCCTTGAGGTGCATTTGGAAGACAGATAATGAGTTTGGGGAATAGTATTATCTACATCAAGCTAATCTTTAACAGCTTGGAAGTGAACTAGCAGAAAGTTTTCCACTTTAAGTGACAGACAGTGAGAACATGAAGCCTCTTAAAGTGCCATTTTGAGATGAAGAGCTTGTGGTACATGACTTTGTTTTTATAAGAATGTTTCATAGAGCAATAGGGACATACAATAAATAAGAAATATGGACAGAACTGTTCTGTTTTAATAGTATTATTGAGGGTCAAACCAGTTGCTAGTTAGAGGAGAAAGAATTTTACTGGCCTAGGCATCTGAGTGGCACTTTGTGTCTTGGTTAATAAAAAGCAAGTCAGACTTTCCCTAGGAAAAAAAAATAAGTGTTTCATTCACATTCGCTGTCTCCTTAAAAGGTAGGGACAATCAGAAGGGAGAGGTTTTGAGTGGCATGTCATTGTTGAGACTGCACATGGCACATTGTCGAGCTTCTATGGAGAGAAGTCTGCAAGAACCTTTCTGACCCTTCACAAGTGCAGAACTGGTGTGTGTGTGTGTGTGTGTGTGTGTGTGTGTATAAGAAGGCTGAGAGCAAAGAAAAAAAGGGGGGAAAGGGAACAAAAAGAAAACTAATTGACAACTATACTGCTAATGAGGCAGCTCATATTTACCCATGTGCAGGTTCCCAGGTTTCAGAATTTTCTCCTCCAATGAAAATGCCTGCTTCCCTTCCCTTGCATAAAATTGAACAGAAAGTCTTTATCCCCTCTCTCAATCATATGCAAGAGATCTCCTCACATTGAGGTGAAAAGCAGTTTACAGTTTCCAAAGTATTTAATTTGGGCAATATTTGTTCAACCATCCTACTAATGTTGTTGTTCCCGATGACTTTATTTGATAGTCTGTATTCAGCTATCACATCGCTCTTCTTCCTTTGGGTTCAGTAGCCTCTCTTTAGCCTTTGTAAATTTATGGTCTGACCAAAAATGCAGTCCAGAAGGGTCATGACTCAGAAACCATAAGGTCTGGGGAAAACTACAGCCCAGATTCTTACAGCAGGGAGTTTAGGCAGGGCTTTTTGAAAAACTACTTTCTCCAACGTTGAGGTTCTTCTCACACTTGATGTCAGATAGTTTTAAGAACTATCAGCAGCATTTCAACATTTCAACATTTAAACCAAGTTTCTTTTGTCTTATCTTCAATAAAATGCCTTTCTTCTGTTTTGTAAGCCAAATGTTTATTGACCTAAAGTAAATTCCAGCATAATTTCCAATCAATGTCAATTGGCATAACCACATATGTTGATATGAAACTAGCCAGGCAGGGTCCCTCCTTGTATATAGGAGCAGAAAATGCAGCTGGGAGCAGAAACTAGGCTTTAGTGTTTTGATTTAACTTTTTTTTAAGAAACAAGATAATTCATCTGCAAATACACCTTTCTTTGCTCTTTTGTCAATAGGAAAGTTGTTTTGCTAATGGTTATCTGTCTACAAGTCCTTGACCTGCTTGTAAACACATTTTTGCAGGAAAACCCTGAGCGAAGGGCCTCAGGGCTTTGCGTCAACAACAAGAGATAAAGTGACCACAACTTAACCTGATCTGGCCTGGAGTGCCCTCTACTGCCCCTTGACCAGGCACTTCCCTAATCTCTGTCCTTCCAAAAGGAGCACATCATTTCTGGGGCCAAACACTAGAAAACATTTACCTAAAGGACAACCAATTTTTCTTAGCAACCTAGCATTTTCAGTGCTGGTTTCAAAACCTGATATTGAAATCATTTTAACTTCTCACTCCTCCATCCACATTTCATGTGGTTATGATAGCTAATCAGAGGGGATGCAATTTTCCAGTTAATGTCATCAAATTAGCTTTTGCTTTGTTGTTTTGGAGAGGCTGTTTTCCTGTTGCTTTCAGAGAACTTTTATCTTTCTTTTGGTTTGTGCCAGATTTCCAGGCCAAGTTAGCACATGATCAAGCAAGTCCGCTTTATAGCTGCCAGAATTACTCTCTAAATTAGAATCTGCCCAGAGTTCCTATCAGCTCTTAAAATGTGACTTTAGAAGACAATTTTGTATTCTTTGTATTTTTTCTGGAGTTATTGTCAGCACTTACTTTGTCAAAATGGAATGTATGTGCATTAGAAGTGGAAGTTTACCCAGAAAAATAAAAAAATGGCATTAAACATCTGGTAATATTGCTTCTATGGTACTTTGTGCCATTAAATAAACAATTTTAAAAACAAGGTAGTTCCACTAGCTTCCTGCATCTGAGAGGAATGAACTGAATGGGAAAGCTAAATTTCTAAGCAAGGCCCAGCAATTGAATTCCTCAGGGCTATCCTTAAGTGTTGAAGCTGAGAATTCTGCCTTTCTTCACCCTGTTTCTCAAATGAAAACACAACTTTCCTACAATACCCTCCATCTGGTCATATTACAGCTTCATCATAATATTCTCCATTTCATTCTGTGGCAAGATCGGTTTGGGCTAGGCCTACGATTCAATAACCAATTTTTCTTCCTTTCCTTTGAGATTTAGACCCTGTGGAGTTGCCAGTTAGCTCTGATGTCTGTGAAAGCAGTAATATATCACTACAAGAAATTGCACTAGTGCAACTGGTGTTTCAGTTCTTTTCCTGTCTTAATTTCAGTCATTACCTGAATTAGCAGGATTGGATTCATTTGACCCAGCAATCTACTTTTAGCATCACAGTAAGGGAATATGGCCTTTGCAATGAATATGCAATTAAAAAAAGTGGAGGGAATGGAGCCTGCCAATTACTGGCATTTTCTCCCTTTCTCTCTCTTCCTCAATCACTTCTCTATCAACTTGAGCAGACATGGATAATAATTGTCAGTCTATTCTGTAGGAATCTTGATTATTTGGGTCTCGCCTTTCAGGTGAGTCCAGGAAGGGAAGACAAACCTAAAACTTGTGTAATGAGAGCAAATTAAACATTGACCTGCTCTAAGCATTTCTACCTAAATCTTGAAAACTGCAGTTCTTTATTAAAATATACATGATTTTTCTTCACCACACTTTTAACCAAGGTTGGTGATCACTTTAAAGAAAAAATCAGTTCCATGATTATTAACATAATTATCTGCTCTGGCTCAGAACACATTTCTTCTCAGCAAAAATGTCATGGATATCTACATGAGGGAGTCTCATTAGTTTTGGTCTTGAGGGTTTAAGACAGAGAAACTGGGTGAAGGAATTGATTACAGTGCTAGTGGTTTGCATAGTGCCACTCATTCTCTTTCCTGCCAGTCATATTCTCTTTTGGGAACAGACTGCAAAAGGTGAATAGGCAGGATGGGGTGCAGTGTGTTGTGAAATGTACATAAGACTTTTAAAGTGATAAAATGAATCCAGTGTAGCACTCAATCTGTACCATATTGCCATGACCCAGAAGGCAGTTATCTTGGTAGCCGCTGAGATATTTGCTGCTGTGCAACCCAGCAATCCTTCAGGATTCCTGCTGGAACTGTCCACCATGCAAGCTTCCATAGGTGTTCTTTGGTCAAAAACGTTGATCCTAATGACATAGCCCTAGCAGGCAGAGCCGCGACTGGAATCACAGTCTTCAGTTGTCAAAGCAGTGCTCTTCCCACTGAACCAACAGCATTCATTCATTCAATCATATTTATTGAGCACTTACTGTGTGCATGGCACTGAACTAAGTGCTTGGGAGAGTACAATACAACAGTAGACAGACACTTTCCCTGCCCACAATGAGCATAACTTACATAGATACGTGACCCACCCAAAACCTTCAAGATCTTATTGAAGGCACATCTCCTCCAAAAGAACCCTTCCTAGTTAGCCCTCATTTCTTCTTCTCCCACTCCCTTCTGATTTGCTCCTTTTATTCATCCTTCCCTCAGCCACACAGAACTTATGCACATAACCTGCAATTTATATATACATATATATATATCATATATATATACTGTACATATATTTCTTTATGGTATTTGTTAAGTGCTTAATATGTGTCAAGAACTAAGCTCTGGGGTATCTACAAGCTAATCAGGTTGAACACTGTCCTTGTCCCACATGGGGCTCACAGTCTTAATCCTCATTTTACAGATGAGGTAACCGAGGCACAGAAAAGTTAAGTGAATTGTCCAAGGTCACACAGTAGACAAGTGGATGAGCTGGAATTAAAACACAGGCCCTTCTGACTCCCAGACCTGTGCTCTATCTACTAGACCATGATGCTCCTAATTTATATTCATATCTATTTCCCCCATTAGACTGTAAGCTCAGTGTGGGCAGGGAATGTGTCTACCAACTCTCTTATATTGTTTTATTGTACTTTCCCAAGTGGTTAATAGAGTACTGTACACACAGTAAACACTCAATAAGTGTGACTGATTGATAAATATAAATAGTTCTAGTAGAATGAAACTTGTTTATACTATCTACAAGAACAGGCTAAAACACAGTCTGGTAAATATTCTGAATCCAGCAAGGAAAACCTGAAGTTTTATATGGACCATTGACCACTAAACATGTCAGTGCAGTAGTATTTCATCAGGTAGCCAGAATGGACACAGACTGTAATCCTGACAATGTATCTGGAATATTACAGCAGAGTAGTCCCCCAAACCATGAGAAGTATGGAAGGAGTGAGAGAAGTATGGAGATTGAGAATTGAAAAAAAAAAAGTTGGGGGATTCTAAAAGACCAGCCACGCAGGAGGAGTTGAATCTCTTGTTTGAAAACATGACACCCCCTAGTGAGTTCTCAGCTGAAATGGGGAAGACACCAAACAAGAGGCATTTGGCAGGAAACCCCCCTACAGTATAGAAGAAGAGACTAGTTTGAAACAGATGTTAAAACTCCAGTGTCCAATAAGAGCTATTGTGGTTGATTATCAATCCACTGTACACAACTTCAGGAACCACAATGAGTACATTCTGGCTAGTGAAGTGTCATACACCAAACACCCTTGTAACAGTTGAACTAATAATAATGTTTATCCCTGAAGCTTTCCAAATTTGGAATCAGATGGTTGGATTTACATTTCTGTTTTCTACCACAGAGAACTTGTGGGCAATTTGCATTGAGATGCTGAATATGGGAACCAAATGAGGAAATTTCACTTTCTCAAGACTCCCTTGTATTGCTTTCTTTGTGCAAATTGAGTTTTTAATCCATCAGGAATGGTAAACTACTGTGAGGCTTTAAAATGTGATGGCAGCTCTCAAAAATCACATTTTTTTGTCTTGATCTCAGTAATACAGTGTTACATTTAATTTCTGAAGCTATGTATTTTTATCTGGATTTTGGATTTTATCAGGAATTGAATGCCAATCTCACAGTAAATTCAGTTCTTGTCAGAGTTCTTGTCCAATTTTGCAGGCTCCTACCCTTGACATTAATACAAGACTTTCAGTGAGGGGATCAAAAGATGGAAACATAAATGTTCAGATTTTGGAAATTTTCTCAGTCTAAAGTTCTGAGATAGTCCTGTTAGCTCACCAGGGATTCAAAATATTAAAGGATGAATTATCACTTGATATAGGAATAATCTTGAGTGCTACTATTCTCTCAAAATGTTTTAAATAATAAAATAAAAATTTTAATATGTATATCCTTGGGATAGAGGAATGGACCATTATCCAATTTCTTGTTTTCCAAGTAGACAACTCAGATAATTTAGAGTATAGGTTTATCTGGGCAGGGAATGTGTGTACCTAACCTGTGGTATTGTACTCTCCCAAGCACCTAGTACAGTACTCTGCACACAGTAAACACTCAATAAATACCATTGCTGATGATTATGCTCTGCACCTCCATGTCAAACAGAAATTCCTTTCTAGTGACTTTAATGCATTCAGTCTACCTGCTCCCTCCTACCTTACCTCCCTGACCTCCCACTACAGCCCAACTCACACCCTTTACTCCTCTAGCACCAGCTTGCTCACTGTGCCCTGATCTCATCTATCTCACCACCAACCCCTTTCCTATATTCTCCCCCTGGCCTGGAACACTCTCCTCATTTATATATGCCAGACCACCACTCTCCCTACCTTCAGAACCTTAAGGTCACATCTCAATCAATCAATCAATCAATCGTATTTATTGAGCGCTTACTATGTGCAGAGCACTGTACTAAGCGCTTGGGAAGTACAAATTGGCATCACATAGAGACAGTCCCTACCCAACAGTGGGCTCACAGTCTAAAAGGGGGAGACAGAGAACAGAACCAAACATACCAACAAAATAAAATAAGTAGGATAGAAATGTACAAGTAAAATAAATAAATAAATAAATAAATAGAGTAATAAATATGTACAACCATATATACATATATACAGGTGCTGTGGGGAAGGGAAGGAGGTAAGACGGGGGGATGGAGAGGGGGACGAGGGGGAGAGGAAAGAAGGGGCTCAGTCTGGGAAGGCCTCTTGGAGGAGGTGAGCTCTCAGCAGGGCCTTGAAGGGAGGAAGAGAGCTAGCTTGGCGGATGGGCAGAGGGAGGGCATTCCAGGCCCGGGGGATGACGTGGGCCGGGGGTCGATGGCGGGACAGGCGAGAGCGAGGTACAGTGAGGAGATTAGTGGTGGAGGAGCGGAGGGTGCGGGCTGGGCAGTAGAAGGAGAGAAGGGAGGTGAGGTAGGAGGGGGCGAGGTGATGGACAGCCTTGAAGCCCAGGGTGAGGAGTTTCTGCCTGATGCGCAGATTGATCGGTAGCCATTGGAGGTTTTTGAGGAGGGGAGTAATATGTCCAGAGCGTTTCTGGACAAAGATAATCCGGGCAGCAGCATGAAGTATGGATTGAAGTGGAGAGAGACACGAGGATGGGAGATCAGAGAGAAGGCTAGGGCAGTAGTCCAGACGGGATAGGATGAGAGCTTGAATTAGCAGGGTAGCAGTTTGGATGGAGAGGAAAGGGCGGATCTTGGCAATGTTGCGGAGCTGAGACCGGCAGGTTTTGGTGACGGCTTGGATGTGAGGGGTGAATGAGAGAGCAGAGTCGAGGATGACACCAAGGTTGCGGGCTTGTGAGACGGGAAGGATGGTAGTGCCGTCAACAGAGATGGGAAAGTCAGGGAGAGGACAAGGTTTGGGAGGGAAGACAAGGAGCTCAGTCTTCGACATGTTGAGCTTTAGGTGGCGGGCGGACATCCAGATGGAGATGTCCTGAAGGCAGGAGGAGATGCGAGCCTGGAGGGAGGGGGAGAGAGCAGGGGCAGAGATGTAGATCTGGGTGTCATCAGCGTAGAGATGATAGTTGAAGCCGTGGGAGCGAATGAGGTCACCAAGGGAGTGAGTGTAGATAGAGAACAGAAGGGGACCAAGCACTGAACCTTGGGGAACCCCCACAGTAAGAGGATGGGAGGGGGAGGAGGAGCCTGCAAAAGAGACTGAGAAAGAACGACCGGAGAGATAAGAGGAGAACCAGGAGAGGACGGAGGCCTCCTTCAAGAGGCCTTACCTGATTAAACCCTCTTTTCCCTAGCTCCCTCTCCCTTCTGTGTCACTTATGCACTTGGACCTGTATATCAATGGGCACTTGGTATTCACCCCATCCTAATCCTCACAGCACTTATGTACATAACTATAATTTATTTATTTTAATGTCTGTCTCTCCTCTAGACTGTAAACTTACTGGGGCCAAGGAACGTGTTTACCAACTCTGTTGCATTATACGCTCCCAACCACTTTATACACTGGCAGGAAATACATGCTGATCCCTCTCTAGTATGCAGCATGACCTAGTGGAAAGAACTCAGGTCTGAGAATCAGAGAACCTGGTTTATAATCCTGGCTATGCCACTTTTCATTCAATTGTATTTATTGAGCGCTTACTGTGTGCAGACCACTGTATTAAGTGCTTGGGAAATATAAGTCAGCAACATATAGAGAAGGTCCCTACCCAACAACGGGCTCACAGTCTAGAAGGGGGCGACAGACAACAAAACAAAACATAACAAAACACTTGCCTGCTGGGTGGCTATGGGCAGTCACTTAACTCTCTATTTGCTTAGCTGAAAAATGGGAATTAAATACCTGTTGTCCATCTACAAAGATGGTGAATCATGTGAGGGTCAGAGATCGTATCCGATTTAAATGTATTGTATCTACCCCAATTCTTAGTATAGTACTTGTCGCTTAGTGATGTACAATGCTCTCTATACAGAGTAAGCACTCCATATCTGTCATTGACTAAAATTAAACATATTCAAAGCGTGTAAGTGTACATGGGGAAGGAGACATGGGGGAAAGATTTGTACACACACACACAAACACACACGCACACACACACACACACACACACACACACACACACACACATACATGTGTCCTCAACGGACATACCTTTCTGAGATTGCATGCCAGAGAATGGGCTTGAGTACTCTGACCAGAAACATTCAGGCTTGCTTAAGATTCCCAAAATATTCCACTCATTTCCACTGCCTTCCCACACCAAAAACAACATTCCACACTCCTACATATTATCCCACCACTTTGAAATGAATTACCCAATTTGGCTGTCCTCTTGTAGGAAGCTGACTAGATAATTTCTCAATGTTTTTCTTCACTTACGCTGTACAGATCTCTCTAACTGACATTTTCCTACAGAGACTGTCTTTTAAGACCAATAGATGATTCACTTTCGGCCCAATTCTCCCATTCATGCCCAGGCAAGGACTTGCATTCTATCCTTCATTGCTCTCTCAGAATTTTCTTCTTCATTTCAGATCATGTAATTGCAGGTGAATACAACCTGAAAGATACAATCAATCAATGCAGTTTATTTCCTTCCCACAAAGAGTTTCCAATTCGAAGAGAGATTGCTTGTTAGTTCCTTCACTGCCCTTTTCTCAGATGCACTCTAAAGGTTTTATGGATAATGTTTTAATGCAACATTATGTTTCTTCTTAGGCAGCATGGCCTAGTGGAAAGAAACACAGACCTGGGAGTCAGAGGTCTTGGGTTCTAATCCCTGCTTTACCAATTGCTTGCTGTGTGACCCTGGGCAAGATACTTAACTTCTCTGTACCTCAGTTTCCTCAACTGTAAAATGGGGATTAAGTCCCCTGTTTGCCTTCCTATTTAGACTGTGAGTTCCATGTAGGACAGGGACTCTGTCCAACCTAATTAACCTGTACCTACCACAGCACTTAGAGTAGTGTTTGATGCATAGTAAGTGTTTAATAAATACCATGGATTCTTGGAAGGCGACACATTTGAGTAGGCTTTTTTATCCCTCCTTTTTGTCGTCATTTTTTTCCTAATGTACTGTTCCTATCTGCAAGCACCTGGGAGAAGTCTGGAGTAGTATGGTGTTAGTTATTTGATGACAAAATATGTAAAACAATCCAAGGGCTAGCTTCAGACATTTAGCCATCCTGAGGCAAGAAATACATGCTGATCCCTCTCTACCATGCAGCATAACCTAGTGGAAAGAACTTGGGTCTGAGAATTAGAGGATGTGGTTTCTAATCCTGGCTCTGCCACTTGCCTGTGGGGTGACTATGGGCAGTCACTAACTCACTGTTTGTTCAGCTGAAAAATGGGAATTAAACACCTGTTGTCCATCTACTTAGATGATGAGTAATGTGAGGGACAGAGATTGTATCTGATTTAATTGTATTGTATCTAGCTCAGTTCCTAGTATAGTACTTGTCACATAGTAAGTGTTTACAAATTCCATTATTGCTATTATTATCATTATTATTATTATTACAAATATTATTATGAGCATGGTGGCCCTGACATGCATGGCACTGCTGACATTATATCTAGCATGTAGAGTAACATAATGATGTCATATGAAGTCATTTATCTTCTCTGTTTCTCTTTCCTTTTAAATTGGCATTCCAATATCTGTTCTCCCTCTTACTAGACTATGAGTCTCATATGGGACAGAGATTGTGTCTGACCTGATTAATTTGAATCTACCCCAATGCTTAGAACAGTGCTTAACACAAAGTCATTATGATATTATCATTATTATATGGAAACCCTCCAAATCTCTGAACCTATAATGATTCTCCAGGAAGAAACCCTGACACACACTCCTATCTTCCTCTGGTGCCATTGCATTTGCTTCCCAGGCTCCTGTTAACACAGGTGCTACTTTCCACTTTGGTGGAGAAAAGGAAAATGTTTTCTCATTTTCAACTGCAGCCACTCTGCTGCCACCACCTCTGACAACCTAAACAATGGCTATTTGATTTTAATTAGCCATACTAAATTTTTATATCTTGCTCTTTGATTCACAAAGATACCACCACTCTTCTAGTCCTCTTGTGACAATGATGAGCAAAGAATGGCACATTGTGTATCACAAAACCAATTTTGCAGCCATTCACTATTCAAAATTCAAACAAATGTTCAGTTTTGATTGGATTTTTTTATGAGTTGGCAAACATTTTGAGAGCTTAATTTTAAAGAATACTGTATAACAAAGTTCAACATGGGTACTATGAGAAACAGCGTGGCTCAGTGGAAAGAGCCCAGGCTTGGGAGTCAGAGGTCATGGGTTCTAATCCTGGCTCTGCCACTTATCGGCTGTGTGACTTTGGGCAAGTCACTTAATTTCTCTGTGCCTCAGTTACCTCATCTGTAAAATGGGGATTAAGACTGTGAGCCCCACGTGGAACAACCTGATCACATTGTATCCCCCCAGCACTTAGAACGGTGTTTTGCACATAGTAAGTGTATGAACATTCACTCGACAGATTGTATTTCCAAGGAATAGCCAGTTTATAATTAAATGTAGAGCAAAGCACTCAGATTTGGAAAATAGGACTTTAATGATAGTCAGTTTTGGTTTAGAGCTTAGTTTATTATTGCATTGCAAATATTAACCCAGAGTTTTAATTTACTTTATGATTCAGGGATATAGCTCATCTTATAGGAGAAGAGTCAAGTCTGATCCCCTGAACCTACTTCTCTTACCCCTGAAAGAGACTCCCAAAGATATAAAGAGAGAATAAACTCCAATAGTAATCTCTTGGCCTAAATGTCATAGGCTTTGAACATTAGCACCAGATTCAGAGACCAAAGAGTGTCCCCAGGGAAGAAGTTGTATGGGAGTTTCCTTAGAGGCTTTAAAATATTCTAGACAAGTGTTCTGTCCAATTGGAGTACTGTCGAATAACTTATGAAAAGAACAGGTACTTCTCTATTAGTGTGGGAACAACCCCTTTTGTGCCTTTGAGATGTCACGCTTTGCAGTTTCTTCAATGCTAGGTTGGAAAATGTTCACAGCATCTGCTTTGGATGCCTAATTTTCTTCTAAGGAACATATCTCTTTAAAGTTGATAATGGTCAGTTCTCAGACCATTTTTTCCCCCTGGCATCATTGTTTCAATTAGGGTTGAGATTCCCTCTAGGCTTGGCTCTAATTCTCAGAGCTCCAATAAGATATAGGTCTCCCTTCACACTATGTATTTCTTATTTTAAATGTCTCTGGGTCATCACAAGGGTTAATATGAGGTCAGAGGTGAGTAGCAGCTTTGGCTAGAAGGGTGAGGGCATTCTAAGAGACAGACCTATATTATTAGGGTTTGATAGGTCTCTTAAAGGCATAGACAAGAGACAATAACCTCAATCCAGAGTTCTAAATAACCTCTCTAAGATCAAATGCTACAAGCATTTTGAAGTCATTAGTTATAGGAAGATTTACCCAAAATAAACTGCTACTATAGAAGGAAACATTTGTGTGTACAGGTAGGGATATTTATATCCTCCTATTTTATCCATAGAAGTGTATGAATACATAAATACAAACGTGTTCATTTGCAATGCATACATAAAATACAACAGTGTAAGAAAAATGTGGTTTATAATTAATTTTAAACTGATATTATCATGAAATCTTGTCCTTCGGTTGCTAATAATGTGATTTTATCATGGCTGCATAGTAGACCATGACAGCATGTATGAACATTTACATTGGATATTCAAATGGGGAAATGTGTAAAAGCTATTTCCCTATAATTGGTCCCAGGGCAAGGGGTTGATCTCATGTATAAAAGGCTCCAGATATGCTCTTGGTTTGGCTTCTAATTAAGGAAACAGAAAAGGACTGAACTTCGGAAACGGTGATGAGTCCATGTTCTTTTTTTTCCTTAAAGGAAATAATCACTTTGACCTTGAACTCCAAAAGGCCCTGAAATCAACTGATTTTACTTTTTAAGCTCCTTAACAAGCACAGGGATTAGAGGAGAGCTGTGTAGAATGGTTCATATTAGATACAAGTGATAATGGACAATAGAAATTCGTCCATGAGCACAGTGCAGGCATCCTGTGTAAATTATTTACCCAGTTTCTTCCAAGATATGTAGATGCCATGTAATATTATACATATAGGAAATAACAGGATTTTATCACATGAGAAGAGAGAATTTAATCGACTAGTGCAAGGTCCACTTAAAAGCAATTCCTGACACATTATTAATCACAGTAAACCTATTAAATTACTGAAATCAGGTGAATCAAAGTATCAGGAAGAATTAACTTTCACCTTCTATTCATGACTGCTTTTAGTCTTTAATTTCATGCCACTAGAATTGAATCCAACCACCCCTTGTTGTTTCCATTGGAGACAGAATGTTGTCAAGAGCTTAGTATACAGTGCTTTACACAGAGTAAGTGCTCAATAAATACATTTAAATGAATTAGTGAAAGTACTGGATAGGCCTTGGGAGTTTATATCAGTCTATCAACATTTATAGAGCACCCACTGTGTTTGTAGTTCATTGTACTAAGGGCTAGAGAGAGAATATAAAGGGTTAGATGATATGACTCCCTGCCCTCAAGAAGGTTACAGTACAGTGAGAGAGCTTATCACTTAAATTACAGAATGGGAGAGTGATAGGATTTATAAAACAATATGTAAATGCAACTACAACTGAAATTCTTAACTGACTAAAGATGCAGTGGTGGAATGTAAGACAGATAAAATGAGAATGTAGAAACGATTTGGGAAAGATATCCAGGAGGACATGTGCTTTAATGCTCTTATGATTTGTTCAGCGCTTAGAACAGTGCTTTGCACATAGTAAGCACTTAACAAATACCATCATTATTATTATACGCTCTTATGAAAGAGGAATTACATTTTGAAAGAAGTAGGTTGTATAATTAGTGGTATTATACATTCACTGACCCACAGTCTGTCTATAACTGAGAGATATTGCTTCCGTACTCTGGATAGCTTCATGGTGCAATCCATGCTATCTATTTCTTTTGTAGATTGTTGATCATTTTCTTTCTACTAAAAGACAGGGCCCAGTGTGTTTCAGTTCAGTTTGAGGAGATGGATTCTGATCACATATTAAAAATATAGAGTAAATTTATTTTGTTTTTCCCCCAAAGAAAAGAATGAAGTGAAATGAAACAAGGAAAAAGATAGGGAGAAGGATGGGAGAAGAAATGAAATATTGTAGGTTAGGGAACCAATGGATTTGTGCTTAATATTAAAGCTCCAAATACATGGGCATCCAACTGTATTTTCCTTCCCTCATTCAGCTGATTTTTATCCACATTTCCTCTTTGGGAAAAATAAAAATTGAGGGATCAAGTTGGCTTTTAAGATGCCCTACAAGATGAGAAGCAGCGTGGCTCAGTGGAAAGAGCCTGGGCTTTGGAGTCAGAGGTCATGGGTTCAAATCCCAGCTCCGTCACTTGTCAGCTGTGTGACTTTGGGCAAGTCACTTAACTTCTCTGTGCCTCAGTTACCTCATCTGTAAAAATGGGGATTAAGACTGTGAGCCCCCCATGGGACAACCTGATCACCTTGTAACTTCCCCAGGGCTTAGAACAGTGCTTTGCACAGAGTAAGTGCTTAATAAATGCCATTATTATTATTATTATTATTATTATTATTCAGTATTCCTTAGTGAAATGTGGAACTCAATCATTTTCTTTTTTCCTCCACTACCAAAATATTATATTGATGGCTAGAGCAGGTTGTAGCATGGAATACCATACAAACTCTGGAGCAGGGAGAGACCAGTTTCCAGCTCAACCCTGCTGCCCCACTTTCTATGCCATGGCTGATCTTTACTCTTGCATCAACCTCCTTGTTGAACTCCTTGCCTCCTCTCTCTCACATCTCCAGTCCATACTTCATTTTGCCACTCAGATCATTTTTCTCAAGAACCTTTTTGTCCATGTCTCCCCACTCTTCAAAAACTTCCATTCGTTGCCCATCCACCTCATCACCAAACAAACTCCTTACCTTTGGCTTTCAGGCACTCTAGCAGCTCTGCCTCTCCTACCTTACCCCGGCTCTCAACACTCTCTGCTACTCTCCCATCCTTCCCAGTGGTATCCTCAGAGGAACTCTCCTCCCTCCTCTCAAGTGCTACTCCGGCCACCTGTGCTTCTGACCCCATTCCCTCTCATCTTATGAAATCTCTCGCTCCATCCCTTCTCCCCTCCTTAACTTCCATCTTCAACCGCTCACTCTCTACTGGTTCCTTCCCCTCTGCCTTCAAACATGCCCATGTCTCTCCCATCCTAAAAAAACCCTCTCTTGACCCCACCTCACCTTCTAGTTATCGTCCCATATCCCTCCTACCATTCCTTTCCAAACTCCTTGAACGAGTTGTCTACACGCGCTGCCTAGAATTCCTCAACGACAACTCTCTCCTCGACCCCCTCCAGTCTGGCTTCCGTCCCCTTCATTCCATGGAAACTGCCCTCTCAAAGGTCACCAATGACCTCCTGCTTGCCAAATCCAATGGCTCATATTCTGTCCTAATCCTCCTCGACCTCTCAGCTGCCTTTGACACTGTGGACCACCCCCTTCTCCTCAACACGCTATCTGACCTTGGCTTCACAGACTCCGTCCTCTCCTGGTTCTCCTCTTATCTCTCCGGTCGTTCTTTCTCAGTCTCTTTTGCAGGCTCCTCCTCCCCCTCCCATCCTCTTACTGTGGGGGTTCCCCAAGGTTCAGTGCTTGGTCCCCTTCTGTTCTCAATCTACACTCACTCCCTTGGTGACCTCATTCGCTCCCACGGCTTCAACTATCATCTCTACGCTGATGACACCCAGATCTACATCTCTGCCCCTGCTCTCTCCCCCTCCCTCCAGGCTCGCATCTCCTCCTGCCTTCAGGACATCTCCATCTGGATGTCCGCCCACCACCTAAAGCTCAACATGTTGAAGACTGAGCTCCTTGTCTTCCCTCCCAAACCTTGTCCTCTCCCTGACTTTCCCATCTCTGTTGACGGCACTACCATCCTTCCCGTCTCACAAGCCCGCAAACTTGGTGTCATCCTCGACTCCGCTCTCTCATTCACCCCTCACATCCAAGCCGTCACCAAAACCTGCCGGTCTCAGCTCCGCAACATTGCCAAGATCCGCCCTTTCCTCTCCATCCAAACTGCTACCCTGCTCATTCAAGCTCTCATCCTATCCCGTCTGGACTACTGCACCAGCCTTCTCTCTGATCTCCCATCCTCGTGTCTCTCTCCACTTCAATCCATACTTCATGCTGCTGCCCGGATTATCTTTGTCCAGAAATGCTCTGGGCATATTACTCCCTCAAAAATCTCCAGTGGCTACCAATCAATCTGCGCATCAGGCAGAAACTCCTCACCCTGGGCTTCAAGGCTCTCCATCACCTCGCCCCCTCCTACCTCACCTCCCTTCTCTCCTTCTACTGCCCAGCCCGCAACCTCCGCTCCTCCACCGCTAATCTCCTCACTGTACCTCATTCTCGCCTGTCCCGCCGTCGACCCCCGGCCCACGTCATCCCCCGGGCCTGGAATGCCCTCCCTCTGCCCCTCCGCCAAGCTAGCTCTCTTCCTCCCTTCAAGGCCCTGCTGAGAGCTCACCTCCTCCAGGAGGCCTTCCCAGACTGAGCCCCTTCCTTCCTCTCCCCCTCGTCCCCCTCTCCATCCCCCATCTTACCTCCTTCCCTTCCCCATAGCACCTGTATATATGTATATATGGTTGTACATATTTATTACTCTATTTATTTATTTATTTATTTATTTCACTTGTACATTTCTATCCTATTTTATTTTGTTGGTATGTTTGGTTCTGTTCTCTGTCTCCTCCTTTTAGACTGTGAGCCCACTGTTGGGTAGGGACTGTCTCTATGTGTTGCCAATTTGTACTTCCCAAGCGCTTAGTACAGTGCTCTGCACATAGTAAGCGCTCAATAAATACGATTGATTGATTGATTGATTGATTGATGATCTGTTACTACAACTCAACCCTCAGACATCACTTTAATGCAAACCCACTGTATGTATCTCTATCTCATCGGTTTCACAGCCTACCTCTTTCCCACATCCTCCCTCTGGCCTGAATTCCTTCACCCTTCATAGCCTGCAGACTGCAATTTTCCACACATTTAAAGCTCTATTAAAATGACATCTCTCCTGATAAGCTTTCCTTGACTCAGCTTAATTTTCCCCTATTTGCCCTCCTTTCCTATTCAACCTTTCTTCTGTCACCTATACATGTGAGTCTGCACCCTTTAAGCACTTGGTATTCACCCCACTCCCAGCCCCACCACACTCTTATGCTTTTCCATATCCTCTGCATTGTCATATCTTTAATTTATTTTAATAATTGTCTTTCCCTCTAAAATGTAAGCTCCTTGTGGGCAGGGATAGTATCTACCAACTCTACTATATTATCCTTAACTAAGTGCTTAGTACAGTGCTGTGCACAGAGTGTTTAGTAAACACAATTGATTGATTAATTGCCTCTCATCTCTGGTCCTGGGATTTGTCAGTATAAATTCTGCCGGGGGTTGGGTCTGTTGGCCAGCCAAGGTGAAAACCTTCTAAAAGTCGGCAGTTATGTGGGGGTCACCTCAGCCCCTGAGCAGAGCTGCTCTCTGGCAGGAATCTCTCCCCCAGATTTGAGTGATTGTGGGAGATTGTGATGGTTGTATAAGGTTGGAAGTAATGATCAATTAATCACTGGTATTTATTGAGCATTTACCATGTACAGAGCACTGTACTAAGCTTGAGAGAGTACAGTATAACAGAGTTGGTATACATGTTGCCTTCCCACAATGAGCTTACATTCTGGAGGAGAAGACTTTAATATAAATTAAATTATGGATATGTACATAAATGCAGTGGGGCTGAGGGAGGGATGAATAAGGGTGCAAACCCAAGTGCAAGGGCAACACAGAAGGGATTGGGAGAAGAGGAAATGAGGGCTTTGTCAGGGAATACCTCTTCAAGGAGCTGTATTTTCACTAAGATTTTGAAGGTGGGTTGAGTGATCGTATCAGATATGAAGAAGGAGGCATTCCAGGCCAGGGACAGGGTGTGGGAGAGGTACAGGGAGTAGGGTGGCATTAGAGGTGCAAAGTGTATGGGATGGGTTCTAATAGGAAATCAGGGGGGAAGGGAAGGGGCGGCAAGGTGATAAAGTGCTTTAAAGCCAAAGATAAGGCATTTCTGTTTGACGATTGCTGTTGTTGACACAGAGGCAGATGGGTCACCACTGGAGGTTTTTGAGGAGTGAAACATATAGTGAACCATTCTGTAGACAAATGATCCGGGCAGCAGAATGGAAGTACGGACTGGAGTGGGGAAAGACAGGAGGCAAGGAGGTCAGCAAAGAGACTGATGTAGTAATACAGGAGGAGTGCTTGTATTAACAAGGTAGCAGTTGGATGGAGAGGAAAGGGTGGATATTAATAATGTTGTAGAGGTTGAAGCGACAGGATTTGGTGGTAGATTGGATACATGAGTTGAATGAGAGAGATGAGCAAAGGATATCATCAAGATTACGAGTGTGTGAGACAGGGAGGATGGTGGTGCTGTCTAAGTGATGGGAAAGTCATGAGGAGGACAGGGCTTGAGTGGGAAGATAGAGAGTTATGTTTTTGACATGTTAAATTTGGGGTGCCAGGGGGACATCCAAATAGAGATGTCCTGAAGTCAGGAGGAAATACGAGACTGCATAGAAGGTGAGAGATCAGGGCTTGGGGATGTATCTTTGGGAATCATCCAGAAGCAGCATAACGCAGCGGATAGAGCACGGCCCTGGGAGTCAGAAGGTCATGAGTTCTAATCTTGGATCCGTCATTTGTCTGTTGTGTGACCTTGGGCAAATCACTTCACTTCTCTGGGCCTCAGTTCCATCATTTGTAAAATGGGAATTGTGACTGTGTCCGCAAAAGAGTTTAGCACAGTGCTTGACACATAGTAAATTCTTAACAAATACCATAATTATTATTGTTTTTATTATTATTATCATTACCCTTCCTACTTTGCCTCCCACTCTGTCTTTTTCTGGCTTATATAGAATACTTATGTTTGGGCTTTTTAAGGACCAATCTTGAAGGAAATGGAGACTATTGGAATTGAGTGGATTCTTTCTCAAAGAGAAATAGGTCCAAACATTAAACAATTAATTAATTAGTGACCATCTCTTCTAGGTGCCTTCAACATTGCCAGCACATAGTAAGATGACATGCTGATTGAAGGAGGAACCTTGCAGGCAGACTCCCTTCCATTATTGCATGCATTAGTTATGAGCTCAAACATTGTGGCTTTCATTATAGAGCCTTCTTCCACGACAAGGCCTAAAGGAAAGAGCATGGTTTTAATGGTTTCAGGTTTTAATCCTGAATCTGCCATTTACCTGTTGTATGACCTTGGACAAGTCATAACTTCTCTGTGCCTCAGTTACCTCATCTGCAAAGTGGGGATTAGATACCTAGTTTCCATTCCTCTTAGACTGTGAACCCCATTTGGGAAAGTGACTGTGTCCAATCTGATTACCTCATATCTTCTACCAAGTAGAGTGCTTGGCATAGAATAAATGCTTAACAAATACCACTACAATGGTTGGCTGATGCAAAGGTCATATACATTCTAGTTATAATAGATAAAACAATGTGTGTGCATATGTACACTTTTTACATACTGTAACTAGAATGTTTCTCTATTTTGCTTTAAACACCTTAAAAATGTTTACACAGCAACAGCTGATGTCTTCCCTATACTTTCCTGGGTAAAAAAAAAAGTGCTGTCACACCTTTTGGGAACAAGGGGAAGATTGAGTTACACTTAATCTTAGTGAAGCAGAACCCAATGATAGCTGGGTGATTTTAGCTAGAACATTCCATCTTGATGCCAAGCTATTTTTATTTCTATCAGGATTTTTTTAAGTAGCACATAAAAGAGAGCTATCGAGTTGCTTGATCAATGTAAGTTTATTATTGCTTACCCAAGTGTTTAATAAACCTATCCCTATCCTGGACCTGGCTTTAAATACTTCATTGACTGTAACAAAGCAGCTCTTTCTCCCTGACAAAAGTGGCTGTATAAACTATAATTAAGCACTAATTATGGGCTCTACTGGTCAGATAACAGAAAGCAAGGTTCATTATGTGACTGGCAGAACCAAGCATTAGAAGGGATTATTATTGTTGTTAAAATATGTCCTAAAATAACCCCCACAAAAAGTTTTGACTTTTCAAAAATAGGATTTATTGCACTTGATCAGTTAGCCATTGACCCGATGCTTGTTTGGGGTGTCTTTAATGAGGTATAAAGGGGATTATTACATACTTGCATGGATTAGGGCATAGTTAAAAGAAGTAATTTTGACATCAAAAATTCCTCTCCTGAAATCTACATACTGCACACTGAATCCTTCCCATAATAATAACAATTTATAATTGTGGTATTTGCTAAACTCTTACTATGTGCCAATCACTGTATTAAGCTCTGGGGTAAATACAAGGTCCCACATGAGGCTCACTGTCTAAGTAGGAGGGAGAACAAGTATTGAATCCCCATTCTGCAGAGGAAGGAACTGAGGCCCAGAGAAGTTAAATGACTTGTCCAAGGTCACACAGGAAGTAAGTGGTGGAGCAGAGATTAGAACCCAGGTCCTATGACTTCCAGGCCCATGCTCTTTCCACTAGCTCATGATTCTTCTCAGTGCAGACAAGGCTAATGATTTTTGAGTCATCTTCCACTATTTCAACCCCCAAGCCTGCCTAGTCAATCAGCTTTTTACACTCCTCTCCAGTTTTCTCCTCTTCTCTCACTGCCCTCCTAGGTAGGCTTAAAGCAGCTCATGTATTCTAGGGTTGAGGGATTGGAATGGAGGAGCTCCTTCATCCTGGATGTTCGGATTAGGGAAGAAAGGAAAAACAGAAATATGTTTCATTTTCCTGGAGTGGCCAGGGCTAATGATCTTATTTCTGCTCCGGACCCGTTAAGTGTGTAAGGGAACCACCAGCATTGAACATGCTAGATCCTATAATAATAATGATAATAGTAATATTAATAATGACAACAATACTTGTTAAGTGCTAGCTTTGTGCCAAGCACTGGGTAGATTCAAGATAATCACGTGATTATGGGCTCTGGCTCCTGTGAAACCAATAGAATAAATTATCCAAATGGCAAATCCTTCAAAATCCTTAGCAGATAACATTTAAAGTCTCGGTCCCATATGGGGCTCACAGTCTAAGTGTGAGTGAGAACAGGTAAAGCACTCAATTGCCTTGCCCCCTCTTAAATCACCTCACTGCTCTCCTACTACAGCCCAGCCCACACACGTTGCTCCTTTAACACCATACTATTCACTGTATCTCGATCTCATCTATCTCTCTGCCAACCACTCACCCCCAGCTTGTCTCTGGCCTGGAACATTCTTCCCCTTCTTATCTGACAGTTACTCTCTCCACCCTCAGAGCCTTATTGAAGACACATATTCAGGGGGCCTTCCCTGACTAAGCCCTCATTCACACTCCCTTCTGTGTCACCCCGATTTGCTTCCTGTATTCACCCCTCCCTCTGCCAAACGGTACTTACATACATATCCATAATTTATTCACCTCATTGTATGTCCCCCCCTTCTAGGCTGTGAACTCACTGAGGGCACAGAATGTGTCTACCGACTCCATTGTATTGTACTCTCCCAAGCACTTAGTACAGTAAGTTCTCAATAAATATGATCGATTGATTCATTTAAAAGGTATTGAATCCCTATTTTATAGATGAGGAAACTGAAACACAGAGATGCTAAATGACTTGCTCAAGGTTACACAGAAAGCAAGTAGTGGAGCTGGGATGAGAACCCAGGTTTTCTGACTCCCGGTCCTGTACTCTTTCCACTAGGCCATGCTGCTTCTCTGAAATGTACATGTGGGGTGTTCTTGCCCAGCCTTTAAGTCTCATGTTGTGTTGATGCTGCAGGACATGATTTGATCTGGAGGCTGTATTCTTCTCGGGTTCTTTGCATCTTATGCTCCCTCTGTTTCAGCTTTCAAGGCACGGTGGCTACCATGAAAGTGAGCTCAGGATCATCCTAGCAGCTATCAGAAGGTTGGGAAAAAATGAAGAGGAGAAGGGTGAAACAGAGGCTGGCAAGATAAAAGGCCTTCACTGCCATCAGAATTGTCGAATGGTGGCATCTGGGTTGAAGGAGGAACTGGGACAGTGTGAAAGTGCTAAATGCAAGCAACAGGGATACCATAGGACATAGATAACTACCTCCCCCTGCTTCCATTCCCTCCCCCCCACTTAAGCGACCTTCCTTATAGTGCCCCCCAACCCCCCTTCCCGGTCCGGTCCTGACTGACTCTCCCCCACCCCCCACCCTGGGGAAAAGGCCCTTGTTATCACCAAGTTACATTAACGACAACCTGATTCGCACCTACTCAGCCTTCCTGTCCCGCCATCGACCCCCGGCCCACGTCCACCCCCGTGCCTGGAATGCCCTCCCTTTGCCCATCCGCCAAGCTAGCTCTCTTCCTCCCTTCAAGGCCCTACTGAGAGCTCATCTCCTCCAGGAGGCCTTCCAGACTGAGCCCCTTCCTTCCTCTCCCCCTCGTCCCCCTCTCCATCCCCTGCATCTTACCTCCTTCCCTTCCCCACAGCACCTGTATATATGTATATATGTTTGTACATATTTATTACTCTATTTATTTATTTTACTTGTACCTATCTATTCTATTTATTTTATTTTGTTAGTATGTTTGGTTTGTTCTCTGTCTCCCCCTTCTAGACTGTGAGCCCACTGTTGGGTAGGGACTGTCTCTATATGTTGCCAGCTTGTACTTCCCAAGCGCTTAGTACAGTGCTTTGCACACAGTAAGCACTCAATAAATGCAATTGATTGATTGATTGATTGATACCTCCAGGTTCAGTTATTCCAAATTTTATTACAGCTGAAATTGTCTTAGCCTGAGTAGAGTTTTCAATGATTAAAATAGGATAAATAAGCCCCATAAGTAGGAGAAATAAAAATCCTATAAAATTAATAATGCTAAGGATAAAGGAAGCAGGGATAGAGTGAAACTCTGTCACAACCTCTTCGAAATGAGAATTTGCCTACTGTTGACTAATAGGGATCACATTCCAGTCAAGATAAATTATCTGGTGGAGTAGGGAGGCCTGGGGTGGAGAAGGAGAAGAGGGTAAAAATCAGCTATTTAATAAAGAAAGTGGAGTGATAGCAAAAGGAGGCTTCTACTCTCTTCCAGCCCCAAGGGTTTTCTTGTTTCCATATGGGCTCTGGCTCCTGTGAAACCAACAGAATAAATTATCCAAATTGCAAATCCTTCAAAATCCTTAGCAGATAACAGCAAAAGTACCTCAGACATCAGTCCACTGTAGTAAAATGTCCTTGTTGGGAGTGATCAAGCTAAAACTTAATACTTTAGGTTTTACTGTTCTAATTTTATATGGCCAGTGCTTAAATGAAAGCACTTGGATTATAGATTAAAAAGTATATTTCAATTTATGCAGCAATTTCCTATCTGGAGAGCCTAGGGAAGGATAGAAAAAATACTCCCACTATGTAGGCAGCTTCTGCCAATTAGCCAGATTCCTTGACCAATCACCAATCACATTCAAAGACAGAATTTTATAAGGAAAACACAGCAATCCTCAGCCTATATGACCTCTGTCCTTCTATAAGGAAGTGAAATACAATGTTGCAAATTCTCCTTAGTTGGCCAATGGGAAAGATTCTACTAGAGCAATTGATAAATGAATCAATAGTATTTACTGAGTGACTACTGCAACAATACTGTTTTAAGTGCTTGGAAGACCTTGCAGTTTGGTATATTGATATACACACTCACCCCCCCCCCCCCCCCGCCCCGCAACACACACACACATTTGAAATAGTAATGTATTTTTGGAATAAGGTATATTTCAGTAGTCCACAAAAAGTTTAAAATCAGCAATTTTAAAGCATCTTATGACTTATTAATTAAGGAACATTAATCCTTAATAGAACTATCATCTTCACAGGAGTCACTAGGATAATTGGAAGTAAACCTGACAAGTTTCATTTATCTTACCAGATGAGGTAAAGTTCAAGTGAAAGAAGCAGATATTATAGGTGGGGAAAGGTCACTTACATGTTTTGATTCTTTCAGTTTAAAGGAATCTAAGGTGGCACGTATAGGTCCCTGAGGGAAAGAACTGTAAAACAAATGAACTTGAGCATGACAGTATTCTTTCAAAAAGAGGGATCAACAGTATTTGTGTCATCCCCAAAATGGGAGGCAGAAGATTGTATGAAGGGAGAAGACATGCATATTATTGGTTCACTGATTTTTAAAAACCTATTCAAATCAAGGGAAAACCTAGGGATTTTCAAAGTAGCTTCGACGTTCATTTTGCGTTCACCTGGCTATTTTTCAGGTAATGGTATTATGGGCTTTGACCATACATGAACATACAAGGGCTTAGAATAAAGAGGACATATTTAAAAATTTATAACTGTCCCAATGACTGTGAGTTCTAATTTAAAACTCCTGTACAATACTTAAGAAGTTTTAATATCAAAAGGGCAGACAAGGTCTTCCATGAAAAATTCTTAGACAGTGAAGGAGACTAATCCGGTTTAGTGATGTTTGGCTTCTTCTCTGCAGTAGCTGATCTCTGATTTCATATTTTATGTCCATGGTTTGTTAATGAAATTTTCACCTTTAAAGACTGAGGCGATAGAAAAAAATATTAGCTGATATTTTGCAGTAAATGTTTGAAGTGAAATTCAAGCAGCAGCCTGAGGCTTCCAAATGTAAAACCTTTTATCAATGTTTTAGAGTTTTTTTAATCTATTTTTCCTTCTCGAGGGATCTCCGTTGTATTAAATTCTTTTTGGTTGAGAGGAAGTAGTCAAGTTGGCACTAGGATTGATTTAGCTATTTGCATCTTTTTGAAAGAGGATTAGCAAATTTCTGTTGCTTCTGGTGCCTTCATGCCAGTTGGCACTGGGAAAGACCTGTAACCTCATCCAGTTGCACTACTACCTGCTATGTTTTTACCTGCAAGGTGTTATCATTCTTGTAGTAATTACCCTAGCAATGCAGGGAAAGGCAAGAAAAAGTGTTGTGATACAAAATGATGGCAGAATTTCAGAACTAATCCAGTCATGTTACTGCCATATTTACAGTAGCTGGGAACAGAGGATTTTAGAAGAACTCTAGCATTAAGTATTTAATCCAGCCTGGCAAATAGCCATTAGACTACTTGCCATAGGTAATGATCACATAGTGAAGAATGCTGTTGTTTCCTTTACGCATGTACCTTCTTAGGACAGAAAGGCTGGTAAATTGCATTTTGTGGCTGGTAAGTTTTTGCAGCTATTCACATCCAAGATGCCTCAGCATTCAGATTTCTTTATTCCCTAAAATGTTCAATGCACCTTTCCATTCAAAATTCAGCTCAAAAGAGTTGTTCTAACTCTTAAATAAGAGGTAAAAACACTGGACAAGCAATCAGTTCCTGGGTCATTTCACTATATCTGGTTTATTGTCATCTTGACATTTTTTTTTCCTTTTATAAAATGAAATTATATGTGCAGCAGTATTAGGGGTATTAAGGAGTCAATGTCTGTAAAAACTGTCAAGAGAAAAGGTACTAAATTAGTGTTCCTATTAGAAGTTATGTTTATTTCTTATTAATATTTAGTTTTTAATTCTATTCCACTATATTTGGTCAAATATTAGCTTCAAGAATGAAAAGAGCTACATAAATTGGTAAGGTGATAATTATTTTTATTTCTTCTTTTTTCAATAGAGTGAAACATGGGAATACTCTTTAATACTAATGAGTTTGTGTTTTAAAGTGCTATTGATTATTTGAGGCGAGGTATTGAATTTCTTGCTAATTCATGCACTATTAACATTTATTAATCTAGTGGAAAAGAATAGAAAAGACACAACAGTTTTGTACAATTAAACCAATTACATAGCCTTCTGTTAAGAAAAAATAACGTTATTTTAAAATTATGACTATGTGAGATGGATTAAGTAATTAAATCAGGTGTTGACTATATTCTCTCAACAACCTTTTCGTAGCCTTTCTCAAAATATATTGTATTCAATTTTTCTGTTTGCACTTACTGAGAGGTAGCAAAACACTCTTTTTGCCAGAGGGGAGTCCCTCTGCCCTGTTATAAGTATCGTTATTCTTCCCTCCATCTGGGCTCACTTCTAAGTAGACATATGAGCACTCCTCCAAAGGACCTGACTCAGACAATATGCACATCTCTTCTCACCTTGAATGAACCACTTCCATGATTTCAAATTTGTACAAAAAGAACTGGCTAGGTATAGGATGACTAAACACTGAAGCTGGTAATTAAGGGAGACTGTGAGTCTCAATTCCTGGAGGTTTTTTTTTTTTGTTGTTAAGGAAAAAGATATGTATGCTCTGGAGAGTTTAGACTTTACCTTAGACTTTAGACTTTCAGCTCACATCTCCTCCAAGAGTACTTCCCTGGATAAGCCCTCTTTTCCCCGGCTTACTCTCCCTTCTGTGTCCTCTGTGCACTTGAATCTGTAACCTTTGGACATTTGGTGTTTGCAGCATCCCCAACACCATAGCACTTATGTACACATCTTTAAATTATATATGATGTATTTCTCATTTATATTAATATCTGTCTCCCCCTCTAAACTACAAGGTCATTATAGGCAGGGAACGGGTCCACTAATTCCGTTTTACTGTACCCTCCCAAGTGCTGAGTACAGTGCTCTGCACATAGTAAGTGAATAAATAAATAAATAAATAAATAAATAAATAAATACCAGTGATTGAAGGCAGAAGGATGCACTAATGACCTTTTGAGGTCCTTTTAAATTATTTGATCCATTAGGCCTGTCTTGGAGGGGGGTGCGTGTGCATGTGTGTGTGTGTGTGTGTGTGTGTGTGTGTGTGTGTGTGTGTTTATAATAATGATGGTATTTTTTAAATGCTTACTATGTACCAGGCACTTCATTCATTCATTCATTCATTCATTCAATCATATTTATTGAGCGCTTATTGTGTGCAGAGCACTGTACTAAGCGCTTGGCAAGTACAAGTTGGCAACATATAGAGACGGTCCCTACCCAACAATGAGCTCACAGTCTAAGAGGAGACAGACAACAAAACAAAACACGTGGACAGGTGTCAAGTCATCAGAATAAATAGAATTATAGCTAGATGCACATCATTAACAAAATAAATAGAATAGTAAATATGTACAAGTAAAATGGAGTAATAAATCTGTACAAACATCTATATAGGTGCTGTGGGGAGGGGAAGGAGGTAGGGCGGGGGGGATGGGGATGAGGAGAGGAAAAAGGGGGCACATTCTGGGAAGGCCTCCTGGAGGAGGTGAGCTCTCAGTAGGGCTTTGAAGGGAGCACTTTATTGAGCACTTACTACGTGCAGAGCCCTAGACTAACCGCTTGGGAGAGTACAAGAGTACAACATTAAAACAAGAGTGGGGCTAGATATGGGTCATCTAATAAATAGAGCAATAAGGAGAGAAGAAAAAAGGGAAGAGGAAAGGAGGACGGAAGGCATCTCTTACTCTTAATGCAGTCGCCCAGTGCTGCATTCAATAATCAGTCAACAGTACTTATTGAGTGTTCAAGTCTGTGAAGAGCACTGTATTAAGTACTTGGGAGAGTATAATACAACAGAATTAGGGGACACACTCCCTGCCCGTAACACGCTTATGCTTATGTCACTGCCCTGCAGCATTCATATTCTCATCCCACCCAAAGATGCATAAACCCACTAGCCAGCTTTACATTTTCTGACCTATTTATACCCATCCTCAAACTTACCCAGATGTGATCTTTAGCACTGAAAGCATAAGTGAATAAGCATAATTTGGCACAAATTGACTATGTATACAAATATATATTGTATACATATATATGTACGTCCGTTATTTTCCCCCCTGCTTTTGCCACTAATTATAAATCACTTGTCTGCCCTCCTCCTCTAATGTATTATAAGCTCCCAATGGGCTAAATCTTTTGGGTCTATTGCACTCTTCCAAGAACATAGCACAGTGCTCTGCATAAAGACAGCTGACAAATGATCAATGTTATTTATTGAGCACTAACTATGGGCAGAGAACTGTACTAATAGCTTGGGAGAGTAGGACTGAATTGGTTGGCACCTTTCTTGCCCACAATGAGCTTCCACTCCTGACTGAAGGAGGAAATGGGGGAGGTGGAAAAGGGCACCAGAGCGGCATCATTTCTCTTACCAGTTTGATATCCTTCCTGGCTCTGTTGGAATTGGCCTTGGCCTGGTCATAGTTGAGAGCTTTACTTTTCACACACCACATACTGAGGTTGTGTAGAACTGGAACAGAAGCCTGTTCCAGGCACTGAACTAAGCACTGGGCACTGTACAAAGCGCTGGGCACTGCACTTTATATATATCAATTATATATATTTGATATGGAGGAGGAGAGAAAGGACAAAAAGAAAAAGGAAACTCTTTAGTTATATGTCTTTGGGCATATGTTTGATTGTGATCATCCAAATCTCTCCTTCTGAGTTCAAGAGGATGCCACACATCTCAACCTGAAAGAAAATAAACCTGACATGATTCAAAATTAATCACTACTACTGTCTGTGTAAACAATGCAAGTTGTTTAGTAAAAGAGAAATCTGATACCAACATAAAGTATCCCCTCTATTCTAATCCATAAACCTCCAAACCCCAGATAGACAGAACCTGGCCAAAGATTTAAACCAGACTTTCCATGTGCCAGACACACTCCTAATCAGAAATTTAACACCTCAGCAAATTTAAAAGTAAACCCAATCCAGACACACCCTTCTTAATCCTATTGTTACCAGTTTGCAGGTTGCCAAATGATAGTGCAAAGGGGCTTTAACCCTTGGAGCTGTGAATACTAAACTGTGAAGACTAAAATACAAGCAACCCTCTAAAATGGGCATTTCACATGGAGGCAAATACAACAAACCAGGTTTTCCCTATTAGGGGGCATTTAAACCTGGGATTTGTATAAGGCAAATTAGTTGAAGAAACACAGAAATGCCTATTATGACCCAGTTTTCAACTTCCACCATTCAGGATCCTATATACTCAAAATATGGCCTTTAAATCAATATATAATTGAGCCAATATTTTCCAAAACTACTTCTTCTCCTGTTTCCTCACTTTGTGGGGCAAAATTCTGCTCTTGGGCCTCTTCCAGTCTCATTTTGATTCACTCTTTAGGAAAGCTCATTGCTCACAAGGCCTCAGCTACTACCCCTGTGCAGAAGACTCCTAAATCTATCTCTCTAGCTCTGACCTCTCCCCTGACTCACAATGCCTCAGCTTCTTTTGCATTTAAGGCATCTCCATTTGGATATCCTGCTGGCTCCTATAATTCAACATGTCTGAACTAGAACTCTTCATCTTTCCCCCTTAACTCATGCCTTCCTTTAATTTTTCCATCTCTGTTGACAACATCACCACGCTCCTAGTCCCAGAAGGATATATCCTTAGTGTCATTCTCAATTCTTTGCTGACATTCATCTCTCGCACTCAGTCTATGGCTAATTACAGAGAAGCAGCGTGGCTCAGTGGAAAAGAGCATGGTCTTTGGAGTCAGAGGTCATGGGTTCAAATTCCGGCTCCACCAATCGTCAGCTGTGTGACTTTGGGTAAGTCACTTAACTTCTCTATGCCTCAGTTACCTCATCTGTAAAATGGGGATTAAGACTGTGAGCCCCCCCGTGGGACAACCTGATCACCTTGTAACCTCCCCAGCACTTGGAACAGTGCTTTGCACATAGTAAGCACTTAATAAATACCATTATTATTATTATTAATTCTAGCCAGTTTTTCCTGCACAACCTCTCCAGAATCTGCCCATTCCTCTCCATCCTGACTGCCACCACCTTGATACAAGCTCTGGTCTCTTACCCCTCCAAATCTATACTACATATTAATGCAAGGATCATTCTTAATCACTATTTGGCCCACATCTCTGTTCTCCACAGAGCCTGCCTAGGCTCCTATATTTCTTTGTATCTAAAAAAACCTCCTCTCCAGTCAACTTCAAAGATCTCCACCAATGGGCCTCCCCTCAACAATATGTTCTCTTCTCTTACTATTACCCAACACCCTGTCTCCATTCTTTCTATTCACCCTCCTAGCTACATCTCACACCTTATTCTCCAGACTCCAGCCCCTCACTGACACTGCTCTCTGGGTCGGAATTCTATCACTTACCACATCAGAGCACAACTCTGCCCACATACAAATGCCTCCTAAAATCCCACCTCCTACAACTAGCTTCCTCTGATTAATTTTTTTTTAATGGTATTTGCTAAGTTCTTGCTATGTGCCAGACACCGTACTAAGCAGCAGTGTGGCTTAGTGGAAAGAGCATGGGTTTGTGAGTCAGAGGTCATGGGTTCTAATGCTATCTCTGCCACTTGTCAGCTGTGTGACTTTAGGCAAATCACTTAACTTCTCTGTGCCTCAGTTACCTCATCTGTAATATGGGGATTAAGACCGTGAGCCCCAGCTGGGACAACCTGATTATTTTGTATCTACCCCAATGCTTAGAACAGTGCTTGGCACTTAGTAAGTGCTTAAGAAATGTCATTACTATTGTTATTATTATTATTACTATTAAGCACTAGGGTAGATACAAGCTAATCAAGTTGGACACAGTCTGTATCCCTGTGAGAAGCAGCTGAGAAGCAGCATGGTTCAGTGGAAAGAGCACAGGCTTGGGAGTCAGAGGTCATGGGTTCAAACCCCGGCTCTGCCAATTGTCAGCTGTGTGACTTTGGGCAAGTCACTTAACTTCTCTGGGCCTCAGTTACCTCATCTGTAAAATGGGGATGAAGATTGTGAGCCCCCCTCATGGGACAACCTGATCACCTTGTAACCTCCCCAGCACTTAGAACAGTGCTTTGCATATAGTAAGCACTTAATAAATGCCATCATTATTATTATTATTATTATTATCCCACATGGGACTCACAGTCTTAATCCCTATTTTTTTTTTTACAGATGAGGTAACTGAGGTGCAGAGAAGTGAACTGACTTGCCCAAGGTCACATAGGACACACAGGTCACACAGGTGGAGCAGAGATTAGAACCCAGGTCCTTCTGACTCACAAGCCCATCCTCTATCCAATAGGCATTACTGCTTTTCAGTACACTGGACCTTGTCATCCCTCAGCCAACTTAAGCACTTATAAACTTATTTACACCTTCTTATTGTACTCATTTCTTCTCAATTTCTTAATTTTAGCCACTCTAGTTGAAAGATTATTATACTTATCTTTCTCACTAGCAAGTAAATTCCTTGTGGACAGGTAATGTATTACTTAATTATTTTGTACCTCCTAAATGCTTAGTGTAGCACATTGCACCAAGTAGGTCTGTTTGTTTTGATCTATAGTACTTGCTGAGCATTTATGATGTGTCAAATGCTGGAATAGGTACAATTCAATTAGGTCGGATAAGGTTCCTGTCCCTCATTGGACTCACAGTCTTAAGTAGGCGGGAGAACAGTATTGAATCCCCACTTTAGAGATGAGGAATCCAAGGTACCAGAGAAGTTAAGTGACTTGCCCAAGGTCACTCAGCAAGTGATTTGGTACAGCAATTGGCAGAGCCAGAATTAGAACCCAGGTCCTCTGGCTGCCAGGCCTGTGCACTTTCCACTAGCCAATGCTGCTAAATAAATGCTACTACTGCTACTATTATTACCATGCAAGAGAACTCATTCATTCAATCATATTTATTGAGCACTTCCTGTGTGCAGAGCACTGTACTAAGTGCTTAGAAAGTACAATTCAGCAACAGAGACAATCCTACCCAACAACGGATTCACAGTCTAGAATGTGCATTAGAATTTATGAAAGACCAACCTAGAGAAAAAGAATCATCATCATTGCTATTAATCGAGTGCTTACTGCAGGCAGAACACTGTACTAAGTGCATGGGAGAGTACAACAGAGTGGGTAGACACATTCCCTACCCACAATGAACTAGTAGTAACTGTTGCCCTAAGCTAGTAAAGTGTAAATTTAACAACAAAATTTTCATTATTTTGGTTATTGGAGATGAAACAAGAGGGGAAAAAAAATAAACTTAAAAATAGATTTAGGTGAATGTGATTGTACGGATACTGATTTATTACAATGCAGAGGTGTTTGTTTTTCAATAAACAGGTCTGTTGCCCTGAGTCTTACCTGCTGTCTGACTTACTCTTGCAGCTTGGTAATAGTTCACATTATCAAGCAACAAATTGCCTGACAGGAAGTAGCTTGTGTGCATTTCCTTGCTCTCTCAGGCTGGGAGAGGGGTTTCCTGGTGAGCAAAGCTAACAGCAAATGAATTAGTGCTTTTTACCAGCAGGAGTTCTGGACCTCCCTGGTCTCTAGAGGTGAAACCACCAAATACCAACTCAATCACTGCAGGTCTGTGACAGCACTTTATTTCTAAGTTGACATAGAGAATCTAAGGAAATAACCGGACAGGAGGGAAAACAAAATCGGTGAAATAGGGTGAAGGTAGTTAATTGTTTCTTTCTGGTCCAGGGTTACTTGAAGTGTGCTAAATTTCACCTCATGTTGAGGCTGTGGTTGACCACATTATATGAGTTGGGGAAGTGCCTGTTATTTTTGAATTAGAATACTGAATTTATTCCCCCAATGTGTATAATTCCATTTTATCTTCAAAACAGGGCCCAAACCATGGTCATTGGGGTCAGAGGACCTGGGCTCTAATCCCAACTTTGTCACTTGTCTCCTCTATGACATTGGGCAATTTTCTTTTAATGGCACTGGTTAAGTGCTTACTACGTATCAGGTACTGTATTAAGCACTGGGCTAGATACAAGATGATCAAGTTGGACACAATCATTCATTCATTCTTTCATTCAGTTGTACTTACTGAGTGCTTACTTTGTGCAGAGCACTGTACTAAGTGCTTGAAAAGTCTAATTCAGCAACAGAGAGAGACAGTCCCTGCCCACAAGGTGCTCACAGTCTAGAAGTGGGGAGACAGACATCAAAACAAGTAAACAGGCATCAATAGAAAAATATGGAATGCCTCACAAATTCCCTGTCCCACAAAGGAGCTCATAGTCTAAGTAGTAGGGAGAAGGATTTAATACCCATTTCACAGATGAGGAAATTGAGGCACAGATAAGTTATGTGATTTGCCCAAGATCATACAGCAGAAAAATGACAGCGCAGGGATTTGAGCCCAGAAACTCTAACTCACAGGTTCTTGCTCTTTCAAATAGACAACACTGCTTCCCAAGTCACTTAATTTCACTGTGCCTCAGTTACCTCATCTGTAAAAGAGGGATCAAATCCTACTCCCACCTACTTTGGCTGTGATCCTCATATGGGACCAGACTGTGTCCAAACTGATTATTTTATATCTACCCCAGCACTTAGAACAGTGCCTGACACATAGTAAGTGTTTATCAAGTACTATTAAATAATAATAATAATAATAATGGCATTTATTAAGCACTTACTATGTGCAAAGCACTGTTCTAAGCTCTGGGGAGGTTACAAGGTGATCAGGTTGTCCCACGGGGGGCTCACAGTCTTAATCCCCATTTTACAGATGAGGTAACTGAGGCCCAGAGAAGTTAAGTGACTTGCCCACAGTCACACAGCTGACAATGGGCGGAGCCGGCATTTGAACCCATAACCTCTGACTCCAAAGCCTGGACTCTTTCCACTGAGCCATGCTGCTTCTCCAGAAACAAAACAAACAAATAAAAAAAGAATGCCCGGTGTATCTCCCACTCCCTTCTGCATTACCCTAACTTGCTCCCTTTGCTCTTCACCCATCCCAGCCCCATGGCATTTTTTGTACATATCTGTAATATTATTTATTTGTATTGATGTCTGCCTCCCCCACCTTAGATTGCAAGCCCATTGTGGGCAGGGAATGTGACTGATTATTGCTGCAATGTACTCTCCCAAGCACTTAGTATAATGCTCTGCACACAGTAAGTGCTCAATAAATATGATTGGATTTATTGACTAATTAATTTTTGGGGAAAATTGCAACACACATTGGTCTTCAATTCATATTCATAGATGTACTAAAACAAAAGTATTAGCAGATTAATTGATGTTTTAATAACATACCGAATTTAAGATATTTTCTAAAATATTTGAATAAGTTGCTAATGCTCCATATCATGTAACTGAGTTTGGAATGGGTTAGATTTTTCACCTAGGGAATTTCCTTAGAGAACATTCTGTGTTCCCTGAAAGCCCGGACAAATTCTGAAGATGTCAACAAGTCATTGTCTTTGCCTCTAGGAAGACTCAAATGCAGACTTCGTTATATTAGTAGAACTGCTCCTAGGTTTCCATGCCCTTTCTTCTGCTTTCCCCAGTGCTTCAGTCCCTCTTCCTATCACTGTCTCTCTCATTCACACAAAGTTCTGACCTTTGCCCCTGCTCCTTCCACAGTTAGATATTCACCCACAGAAGCAAACTCCTTTGCTCTTGTCTCTCTGACATGTCTTGAGAGTACCTAGGTCCTTTTTTATGGTATTTATTAGACGCTTACTATGTGCCAGACAAGCACTGGGGTAGATACAAGGCAATCAGGTTGTCCCATGTGGGGCTCACAGTCTTCATCCCCATTTTACAGATGAGGGAACTGAGGCACAGAGGAGTGAAGTGACTCATTCAAGGTCACGCAACAGACAAGTGGTGGAATTGGGATTAGAACCCACGTCCTCTGACTCCCAAACCTGGGCTCTTGCCACTAAACCATGCTGCTTCTCAAGTTCTCCTTCTTCTCCCTTAACCTCCTCCTCTTCCCTGATGCTCTTTGTTTTCTTTGTCTATAACCCTGTCATTCCAGCCTTCTCATCCAATCACTGGAACTAGGTCTCCTTCTGTTCTGCATTGTCTATGCACTGTCTGAGCCCCTTAAGCATTTTATTATTAGCTCCACAGCACTAATGTGCATATCAGTATTAATCAATGGTATTTATTGAATACTTACTGTATGTAGAGCACTGTAATACGTGCTTGGGAGAGTACAATACAACAAAGTTCATATCCTTGTACTCTGCTGCTTGCTCTTTCTGTAATTTATTTAAATGTCTGTATCCCCAACTAGAATGTAATATCCCTGAAGACAGGACTCATGTATACCAATTCTATTGTATTTTACTCTCCCAAGTGATCAGTACAATGCTCTGCACACAATAAGTTCTCGATAAATACCATTGATTTATTGATTGAACCAATTCCAAATCAATCAGCTAACTTCCTGGTGCTCAAGCTAGAGGTACTTTGGGGGAGGGGCTGGGGAAGGCTTGTGGGGGCTTCTGAGAATGGAAGCCAAGGCATCTTGGGATGAACATCTAGATTCATTTTAATGTCTAATATAGGCCATTTGAAAATTACAACCATGGGGTCAGACATTAAAATGTACACCTTCCACTATGCTTGTAATGCTTCGGTGAAAAGCAGTTATTGTCTTTTAAAACCAGTTATTGGAGCTGAAAGATAAATATTATTCCATATCTCATTGAATAAAATATATTATATCACAGGTGATGGAGACAGATTGACTCAATAAATTCTAATACTGTATGCCGAGAAATAGTGGCAGTAAAAATGCTGATGACTTGACACAGAGGGAATATTGAATGTCATTAACATGTTATTTCCTCTGTTCTGATATCCCTGTCATGTTCTTCCCACTGTTTTAATCTCTATCAGTTGATTTTTCTTTGCCTTATCTTTATGAGAAAAATGGCCTTTTTTAGTGCTCTAAATTATACACTACTAGGGAAGTGATTAGTAAAATGACTTTGTAGCCTAAAACACAAGAAGTTAATGAAAGGTTTTATATTTAACAATACCTTCATCCTAAAGTTAAGGGAAATCTCCACAATTTTACTGAGCAGTATCTAACCAATTCTACTTATAACCTTTCTCCAAAATAATAATAATAATGATGGCATTTGTTAAATGCTTACCACATGCAAAGCACTGTTCTAAGCGCTGAGGGTGATACAAGGTGATCAGGTCATCCCACGTGGGGCTCACAGTCTTAATCCCCATTTTTACGGATGAGGTAACTGAGGCCCAGAGAAGTTAAGTGACTTACCCAAAGTCACACAGTTGACAAGTGGCGGAGCCAGGATTAGAACCCATGACCTCTGGCTCCCAAGCCTGGGCTCTTTCCACTGAGCCATGCTGCTTCTCCAAAATCTTCCTCAGTGCCATAGTTCTCTTTAGTCTTTTTGAGTAAGTCAACATGGCCTGGCAAAGTGATTCCAAATCCTCTGGTCTATCTCCTAAAAAGAATTACATAGTATTACATGTTATTACAGGGTATTGCATGTTACATTCAACTTATAAAATGTGGGTGCAAGTTCAATTTTAGAATGAGAACTCTGCTGAATTTTCAGGTCCCTTGTGTAGGTCCAGACCTTGCAATCTTTTGCATAAGGAATCTCTGTTTTTATGAGGAGTTCTCAAAGAGTCAAAAATAATATATTCTGTAGGTTACTTTTTATTGTTCGGCAAATCCAATCCACCTTTACTCTTCCCAACCCAATTGAAGATCAGAGATCCATGCCTCGCCCCCCTAGGCTTCAAAGCAGGAACACCTCCCTGTTTCTGTGATATGGAATTCAGTAGAAATCGGCTTCTCTGTACTTTGATCTTCTCTTGCAGATTCAATCAGTTGTATTTATTGAACACTTATTCTGTGCAGAGCACTGTAGTAAACGCTTGGGAGAGTATACTATAACAATATTACTGAGTTGGCAGACACATTCCCTGCCCACAGTGAGCTTAAAGTCTAGAAAGCAGAACAGACATTAATATAAATAAATTACAAATATGTACATTAGTGCTGTGGGGCTGGTGGGCTGGAGGAAATCAGGGCAACACAGAAGGGAGTAGGAGAAGAGGAAATTTATTGAGTTCTTACTCTGAGCAGAGAACTATACTAAGCACCTGTGAGAGAACAATACAGTAGAGTAGGTAGACATGATTCCTTCCCACAAGACAATAAGGGGAGACAGACATTAGGGATATCCATAATTGGGGAGAGGGTGAATATCAAAGAGCTTAAGGGGTGCTGACCCAAGGTGGTGCAAAAGAGAGGGCTTAGGCAGGAAAGTGAGAAATTAAGGAAGGCCTCGAGATTTTAGAAGGGCTTTGAAGATGGGGAGAGTGGTGGTCTGTCGGATTTGAGGTAAGGAAGTTCTTAATTCAATTTTCTACCTTCTAATCACCTTCCCTATTCTTGTGTTCCCCTTGCCACAATTTGTATCCTCATACTGGTGAGAGGAAGAGTGGAGGAAGCTGACAAAAAGCAGTAGCAATGAGGATGAATGTCCAGAAAACTGAAGGTCATTAAGTTGTCCATAGAGGAGAAGCTCACCAAAAAGCAGCCAGGAAGGGCATCTCATCCAACACCCTCCTGTCTTCCTGACAGCCAATTACCCCTTCAGTAGATAATAACATTGCTTTGGTTTGAACAGTCTGAGGTGAGAGCTACTTGAAACTACTTTACAGAGCAACTGGTGTGTGCTCTAATCTAACTAGTAGGTTTGTTTGTTTCGTTGACATAAACAAAGAGAGAGAAATCTCCAAGAAGGCCGGCAGGCCAGAAACAGTGCTGATGCGTCCTTTCACGTTGTGCTATAGAGCTGTAGTGGGCTGCTGAGTGGATCTCCTTCACAACAGCTGTGCTCCATTAAGTTCTTGCTGTTTGTTCTTTCTTCAGGGTCTGTTTTCCAGTAAGTTGCTCAAGGCGCTTTTCTGATCAACTTTCTCAAAAAAAGAAATTCTCTGTTGGCTTGTCTGTTAATGTTTTGCATGGTGGCAGGGGTGTACTGGAGGTGGGACATGGCACCATAGTGAGCTTATCTCATTGACTACTGGCATCCTCTTTGGATGTCCAGGTTACTGAACTGGACTTGAAAAATTTACTCCATTAGAGATGTTTTTCTCTTCCACATCTTTGTCAGCACTTGGTTCTGCCCGGCCCTTAAGAAATGAGATCCCATAGAACATTCCCACATTCAACCATTAGGAATTTGTAATTTCTGCCATTTAAGTTTAATTTTTCTTGTCCATGGATATTTGCCTACTTCACTGGAACATTTGCAGAGGTTGACTCTCCATTTAAAAAAGGAAATTAGCTCTAAGCCTTTTAAAATGATTTTTTCTTTGAGTTGGCGAGGTAGGGAAGATGATGCCCTTTTAATAATATGGCATTGACAAGGTGGGTCATTCTGGGCATGGCGCTTCACTTCCTGGTTGATTTGGTATCAGTGAAAAAGGAAATCTATGCAGAGGTTCAGTTCAGAGGTCAGTGTCAAATCCTCCACCCCCATTCTTTTTAAAGAATAAAGGGTGCTATCACTTAAATTTTGCCAGTCCAGTCTCTTTATCTCCACAATGACATTCTTCATGGTAGGGGGTAGGATGGTGGACACTTTATTTTTCCGTTTTTTCTCAGCGTATGGTCCCAGCTGTGTAGTTCCCTTCATGAATATGCATGAAATCAGATATGACATTGCCCTGCTCCCATTAATAATCTTGTCATCTGACTTGTGTAGTAGAAAGCTTCAGCTCATGGCTCCTCATAGCAAATGTAGCCTGAAGGGAAGGGGAATTAAATGTATGATTCCTTTTTTCTTTTTTTAAAAAAAATTGGGACAAAGTGGTTGAGAATTTTGGTATGAGGTTGCCAGGAGAGTGAAGGAGGGTGGGGAAGAAAGGATGGTGAAGTGTAATGGAGAAAAGAAGAGATGAGAAGTAATATCTCCTATGAATGTGGTAGCTTGTTAGAAGCCTAAAGCAGTGGATGTAATGGTAAGTGAATTGACCTTGAATATAGCCACTGTGGGTAGCCCCAGCCTTTTTGTAAAAGAAGCATTTATGGCAGAGGCTTGGATTTCAGCCTTTTCAGTCATCAATCATCTCAGCCTATTCTCCTCTTTGACAGCTCAGTACAAGGCCTGACATTTGACACCCAAGACCCCAGGACTTACGCATAGGCACAAGCTGAGGCCCAACGGGAGGGAAGAGAGATGGGGAAAAAAAAATGACAGCCTTTTGTAAAAAAAAAAAAAAAAGAAGCAGCAAACTGAAAAATACGATGAACAAACTGAACTTTAAAATAAATTTATTCTGCAGGAGAATATCATATTGAATTCTGTCTGGTGCCTTGTGATTTTCTTGCTGATTACACTGCTTTAATGGATTGGGAGTGGGAGAATCTTGGGGTAAGAATCTTAGCCTTAGCCAGCAGTATTCAATTTGCACAGATTGTGCCTAATGTTGGGATTGCAAAAGGAGATTGGTTGACATGGGGTTATCACTTCTTGGGACAATGGTTAGTGACACTCTGACCTGAGTGTCATTACATCATGCTGCCAATTTTGAAATGGCCCACCCTGTGGGAACTGTCCTATTGGAATAAGAGAGAGAAAAAAAGGTTCAAATTTGTGTTCCCTCTCAGTTAGGGTCACCAATTTCAGCAGACTTTATCTCAGGAGATTGCTAGTAGGAAGAATTAAGAAAATTAAATTTGATTCCCTTCCCAGATGAATTTGAAAGGGTTTAAAACATACAGTTCCCAAAAACTACTGGTGAAGATCCTGGTAGACTCAACCCATGAACTGTCTTAGTGACTTAGCCAAAACCTATTTGATGACATAGAGCAGAACGTGAACTTCGAATCTTGACCAAAATCTGGAATCTGGTTATGATATTTGGTTACTTCATTTATCCTAGCCAGTTTTGTTATTTGCACTACCCTAAATACTGGGTTAGAGTCCAGGGCCATCTGTAATGGAGATAGGATAGTTCAAGCCCCATGGTTGGTAACAAATTAAAATAAAATAAAGAAATTATCCAAAACCATCAGTCAAAATATCAAGTTAAGGTAAGCAGGTCTTATGCATTGGTTCATTAAATAATGAAAGAAGAAGATAGGGTTGACTCTTCTTACAGATTTACCTCCAAGCATGTGCCTCTCACTGATGGCACTGACAATCAGTTGGGAGGGAGAGGGCAGGGCAAATTTATTGGATTCCAAGTATTGAAAACACAGAGAGTTCATGAGGTCCAAGTTTGTACCCCAGCATTCCCTTCCAAAAATTCACAGTCAGTCAGCTGTATTTATTGAGCACTTACTGTGTGCAGAGCAATCTACTAATTGCATAGAAGAGTACAATATAACAATATAACAGACATATTCCCTGCCCACAACTAGTTCACAGTCTGGAAGGGGAAACAGACATCAATGTAAATAAATAAGATTACAGATACATACATACATGCTGTCGGGCTGGGAAGGGGGGAATGAAAAAGGGAGCTAGTCAAGGTGACACAAGGGAGTGGGAGAAGATGAAAGGAAGGCTTAGCCAGGGAAGGCCTCTTGGAGGAGATGTGCCTTCAATAAGGTTTTGAAGTCAGGGGATGAGTAATTGTCTGTCAGATATGAAGAGGGAGGGTGTTCCAGGCTCGAAGCAGGATGTGGATGAGAGATCAGTGGGGAGGTATATAAGATTGAGGTAAACAGGCTTGTGCTTTCACATATATGTTCAGCTCCATAGCACTGTTCAAGTGATGCAGTCTCAGATAGCAAATCACAACATGGCCTAGTGGATAAAGCATGGGCCTGGGAGTTAGAAAGACCTGGGTTCTAATCCCAGCTCCACCCCATATCTGCTGTGTGACTTTGGGCAAGTCACTTTGCTTTTCTGCATCAGTTATCTCATCTGCAAAATGATAATTAGTACTGTGATCCCCATGTGGGTCATGGACTGTGTCCAAACTGATTAGCTTGTATCTATCCTGCACTTAGTACAGAGCCTGGCACATAGTAAATGTTTAACAAGTACCATAAAAAATGTGAAAAACAGGACCTAGGAAAATGTGCTTTCAGAAAAACCACATTCAGCTCATCACCATTTGGATCCCCATGAGTGTCACTGGCATAGGGCAAAACAAGTTGCCACATGATTCTGTTACCTAGGCAGGGCATCATCCCATGGTGCACATTTAGACAAAGAAATGGAAAACAGAAAAAGAACATGTTAGCATGGCTTTTGGCTTATTTATGATTTGACATCAATGTGGCATCAAGCATCATCTTAAGTTGAAGGTCCATAAGGTTGTAGCAGTGTTCATCTTCCTACATGTTTGGGACATTGGACCTTCTATAGAAAGTTTATCTATCTTCTCATGTGATTCCATCACTGTCATCTAGGAATCATACAAAACCTCAAAGAACATGAGAAGATTACACCAACAATCAGGTTCTAGAATTCAATAATCTCACCAACATTGAGGTGTACTGCTCACGGATGGCTGATAAAGGGGTGAATAATGTATGTCAACAGGAGAGCTAACTGAAAGGAGACACATGCAGTCAGTGAGTTGAGAATAAACATGTACATGAAGTAGAATCTAAAAAAAAGTTATGGTAATGAATTGTTGGTAGGACATGGCCAGAGTCAGATCTGTCTGATGGCCACAACAACTGGGTTGTTTTCCCTGGTAAAATGTTTCACAGACTCACAATACCAAGAGACAGACTCAAAAATAGAAATTAGCCCTACATGGGGCAAGCCTGTTAAAAGGTAGGAAGGAGCTATCTTTTTGTGTATACAATGGAGAAGAATGTGTTAGTCATGCACTGGTCCTTTGTCACACTTGCAAACGTAGCTATAATTTCTTTGTCAATAGTATCATCTTCACAAATAAATGAGAGCTATGCATTTTCTTTGCTAGACACTACAGAAAGGTAGCTACTGGAGTTCCTGCAGTAAACATTTAGATCTGGTCTAGAAAATCCTTTCCAGTTGTATATGATTTAGCTATGCCTGAAACCAACAAAAAGCAGGAGCTGTTAATTCATCTCCACCTCTTGAGGAGATTAGATTTGAATGCATTGTATCACAGAGTTTACTACTGTTATTATTGTTTTTTTCTTTCCTTTTTTTTTTTACACTTTTACCTAAGTGGGTTGTAAGATCCTAGTTCTAAGCATAAAGTTGAATTTCCAGTGTTCAATTCTTTTTTGGATAATTGAAACACATCTGTCAGTGCTACTTTCTCTCTATCCACCTGGCCCTATATGAACAATGATATATAGATAGATATCACTCTTTTGAGAAACATACCTCTCGTGTATCTAGAAATCCCACCTTCCTCTATTCCAAATCCAAACTTCTTCCCTATCTTTTGTTTCCTTTCAGTAGGGAAGCCAGAAATTTATAATATTGGAAAATGAAAATGTCCTAATCGTGGAGACAATCCTTTGATCCATAAAATAACATATAATTGTGTGTTCACTTTGTGAAACAGGGTTATTTTAATTTAGTGAGAAAGGCTTGAACATAGAAGTTTGAAAATGTCATACTAATTGTGTTGGCTAGTGTGAATGAAATGTAAGTGTTGCCACACTGGAAAAACCTCCTGAAATTGACTATGAGCTAATTTGTTTCTAATCTCAAAATTTTTCTGGCATGTTTAACAGCAATGAGATTTCAGGACTTCTACTTAATTGTCTGTATTTGAAGAAGATATCAATGATTGTGAAATCCTCCTTTGAGTGCATATGTGGATACAAGGCCAGAGCAAGACATATAGTTAACCATATTATGCACATAAAAAGGCTATTTAAAGTCTTCTAGTTAACTATTTTAATTGATGAGATCTATTCACCTTCCTCTTCCTTCAGTATCCACAATGTGACTGTTCATTCAATAGTAATTATTTAGTGTTTACCGTTTGCAAAGCACTGTGACAAATAAATAATGATCGAGTTATTTATTAAGTGCCTATGTGACAAGCATTGTACTGACCACGGAAGTAGATATAATGTCATCATATCAAACATGGTCTCTGTTCCTCACAGTTTGAGGGGGTGAGAGAAACATGTATTTAGTTCCCATTTTACGGATGAGGAAACTGAGGTACAGAGAAGTCAAGTGACTTGCCCAAGGTCACACAGGAGGCAAATGGGGTAGCCAGGCTTAGAGCCAAGGTCTCCTGACTCTAAGGCCTGTGGTCTTTCCACTAGGATACACTGCTTATGTTAAGAGATGATAATAACTCTGGCATCTAAGTGCTTACTATGTGCCAAGCATTGTACTAGCGGTTGGGGGAGATACAATGCAATCAGGTCTGATACAGTCCCTGACCCACATGGAACTCAGTCTAAGGGAGAGGGATTTAAAAATAAGCTGTAGGAGTGAAGTTGGGCTCTCCCTTGGGCATTGCCTCTGTAATTGTTCATCTTGGGGTAATAGCCTTGGTGCCATGAACCACAAGGACAACAGCATGGGAAAGAGGAATATTGGTGAAGGAAGCCAATTCAAATAGTTGTCTAGACAAACTGTTTTTTCCCTTTGAACCAAAATGCTTTATCAATATAATCTGGACAATGACATCTCTAGTATGTTTGGATTTTTTTTCCCTGAAATGCACATTCTGCACCCAGAATTGATGCAGGACTTCCATTCCACTTCAAGGATAAGTATCATTGAAGATGAAGACTCTCAAATATGGAGAGGTTAAATATTGTATAGAAAGAGAGTGGGCTAGGTAAAATGTGACAAAGTTCTGATACCTAAATACTCCGACTAGTACTGTGCCGCTCCCTGAATTAAACCATAAATGTAGTACCCATATGGGCCAAGTTCCATTAAAACAAGAACAAAAATAGATTTATATGGAGGTAGAGTAAATGAATTTTAATCACTTACACTCAGAAATTTTAAATATAATGACGCAAGTCAAAATGAAGAATGAAGACTCAATTTACAAGGGAGAGATTAGAAGAGATTTGATCCTTCCCAGGAAACAGCTACAACATCAAGAACACTGAGCCTACTGTTATTGCTCTGGTTTTCCACCTGACGTTGTTATTATAGGTGTTTCTAAATTTACAGAGGTCATACCACTCTGAAAGTTGCTATTTTTGGAAGATCTTCTTGCTTTTCAAGTTCACAATAAGTTACTGGATTCAGAAAAGCCTTGATGTAGGGAACAAGTTTCTCACTGCTTTCCAGTACAAGCCAGCTGCTGGCCAGAATCCTCTGGACATGCTACTGAAGAATGCTGTTAACCGTGTTTTTACCTGTTACTGGATCAGAGAAAAATGCAGATCAACAGATATGATCTACAAAGTTCAATACATGCAGGAAAAGAGTAGGGGAGAGCATAAAGGTTTCAATGGATAGACTTACAAAAACACTTAACCTCATTAGCATACCAGTGCTTTATCAACTATTAAAGAAATCTTATTGGTTTGAGATGCTCAGAAAGACAGATTACTTCATGATAGGAAGGCTATACATGTTTGATTCTTTCCCCCATTAACTGATATTTACTAAGCACTGATTGGGTGCAGAGCACTGTACTAAGTACTTGGAAGACTATAGTTAAGTAAGAAGATACATCCCCTCCCTCTAGGAGCTTACAATCTTGTGGAGTATGACTGTTTACCTAGTCATACTAGGTAAGCTCAATTTGCTTTAGCACTTTACCTAAAGTAGGTCGATTCCTGTCAGACTATTTTATCAAATCACATTTAAAGATGTCACATATAGCTATAATTCTATTTGTTCTGATTATTTTGACACCTGTCTACATGTTTTGTTTTGTTGTCTGTCTCCCCCTTCTAGACTATGAGCCAGTTGTTGGGTAGGGACTGTCTCTATATGTTGCCTACTTTACTTCCCAAGTGCTTAGTACAGTGCTCTGTACACAGTAAGCGCTCAATAAATATGATTGAATGAATAAATGAAAAGTCATGGAAGCTAAGTCAGAATATGCTTTCATCCTAGTGGTAAACTTTCCCAATCAATCAATAGTACTTATTGAGTATTGAGTATCTAATGTGTGCCCAGCATTATTCTATGCACTTGGAAAAGTATAATTGAGTTGAGGGACAGGAACCCCACCCTCAAAGAGTTTACAATCCAGTGGGAGAAACAGACACTAAACTAAGTTGCAGATGGGAGATATTGTATAATAATAATAATGGCATTTATTAAGTGCTTACTATGTGCAAAACACTGTTCTAAGCACTGGGTAGGTTACAAGGTGATCAGGTTGTTCCAATGGGGGCTCACAGTTTTAATCCCTATTTTACAGTTGTGGTAACTGAGGCCCAGAGAAGTGAAGTGACTGTATGTGAATTATAAAGTAGGATGTCCCTATCTATGATAGGAAATTGGAGGTGCAAAAATGCTGAAGTGGCAGTTGGGAGGGTATATTTTGAGGGGAGTAAAAAAGTAATTAAGGAAGGTCTCCTGGAGGAGGTGGTAAGAACTGAGGTTGATCAATTTTAAAGGGAAATGGAGTTCCAAGCAAGAGGCCAACAGTGTGAGAAATGAAAGCAAGGGACAGTTAGTAGGTTAGCTTGAGTAGTGTCAACTGAAATGTGGTGGAAGAAGACAGTGGATAAGAAGGAGAGAGCTGATTGTCTGCCTAAAAGTCAATAGGCAGGGAATTGTGCTGTATGTTAACCTTTGGAGGTTTCTGATAAGTAAAGAGCAGTGAGTAGAATGACAGGAAAAATGAAGTAGATGGAGAGTGACTTAAGGACTGGATAGGGGAATGAAAGGAGACAGGGAGCCCAGTGAGGAGCCTAACAGTAGTCAAGATATGATAAGTGCCTCCACCAATGTGGTAGCCATATCAATAGAGAGGAAGGGACAGATCCTGAAAATGTCATAAAAAACTGAAAGGATTTGGCTACCAACTCTGTTATATTGTACTCTCCCAAGTGCTTAGTACAGTGCTCTGCATACAACAATTGCTCAGTAAACACCGTTGTTTGATGGAAATGGGGGATGAAAGGATGGGAAGAGACAAGGATAATGTCAAGGTTTTGGGCTTCAGAGTTGAGGATAGTGATATTGTTGTCATGTGTGATGGGAAACTTAAGCTTACCAAAGCAGTCAGCTCTGAGTTTCATTGATAATCTCTGAGACAGCCATCCAGGAAATACTGATGACTGACACTGAGAGACACATACACAAGAAGGCATGTAGTTAAATGCCGAATAACCTGCCAAACTCTGCAGAGTGCTACAGATTGATGACATCTAAATAAGATTGAGGTGATGAACCAAATTATGCTAGAAGCTACTAAACCCAAACCAAGGTTTTAATTGATGACACAGACATTAATACTGTCACCAAATTCTCCCACTCTAAGCAGAATGGTTGAAGAGGAGACCCAAAATAAAGTAGCTAGTGTTGAAACTCCGTAAGGATCAGATAACTTCACCCTACTCCTCCATCTCTCTCCCTCTCCATCACAGATCTGAGAATTCTTCCTTAGTCCTCTCATTTCCATTCCCCTGCTCTACTGGTACAATGACAGTCACCTCTCAGACCTCCTACTCAACCCAGACTGTCTGTTTCTTGCGACTATGATGGTCCTGGAGACTTCAAGTGGGAAGGGACCAGCTGGACAGTGGGGAAGAGGGAGAGCCATGGGGAGATTTTTGGAATAGGAGGCTTGGATTTAGGGCACTGGGGCTCTCATGGCTCCTTCCAGTTATTGCCCTATTTTTCTCCTACCAAATTCCTTTCCAAAATCCTAGAAAGAGTTTTCTACACCAGCTCTTTCTACCTCCTCTCTTCCAATTATCTCCTTGATTCCCTCCAATCTGGCTTGTGCCCTTTCACTCCACAGAAGCAGACCTTTCTAACATCATCAATGACCTTCTTCTGTTCAAATCTGATGGCTTCTACTTCACTCATTCATTAAATCATATTTATTGAGTGCTTACTATGTGCAGAGCACTGCACTACGTGCTTGGAAAGTACAATTCTCCTAGACCTCTCAGTTGCCTTTGCAACTATTGGCAAGGCCCTTCTCCGGGAAACATCATTCATCCTTGGCTTCATTGGCCGTCCTCTCCTGGTTCTCCTCCTATCTCTCTGGCCGCTCCTCTTCTGCCTCTCACCCTCTGACAGTGGGGTCCCTCAAGGCTGTTTAGGAACCCCTTAGATTCTCCATCTATACCCACTTACTTGGAGAACTCATTCACTCCCATGGCTTCAACTACCACCTTTATGCAGATGATTCTCAAGTTTTTCTTCCCAGTCAAGACCTCTTCCTTCTCTGCAGTCTCAATTTTCCTTTTGCCTTCTGGACAGCATTACCTGGATATCCCTACGATACCTCAAACTTAACATATCCAAAAAAGGTCTCCTTATCTTCCCACCTAAACTCTATCCCCTCCCTAACTTTCCTGTCACTGTAGACAGCACCACCATCCCTGTCTCACAAGCCCATAACCTTGACATCCTTGAATCATCTCTGTCATATAATCCACATATTCAAACTGTCAACAAATCCTGTCTTCACAACACTGCTAAAATCCATTATTTCCTCTCCATCCAAACTGCTTCTGTTCCAATCCAAGCATGTGTCCTATGCTACTTTGACTACTGCATTTGCCTCCTTGCTGACCTCCCTCCTGTCTCTCCTAACTCCAGTCCATATTTTACTCTGCTGCCTGGATCGTTTTCCTAAAGAAATGTTCAATCCATATTTCCCCACTCCTCAAAATCCTCCAGGGGTTACCTATTCATCTCCACATCAAACTAAACTCCTCACTATTATCTTTAAAGCACTCAGTCAGCTTGCCCTCTCCTACCTCATCTGACTGATCTCCTACTACAGCCAGCCTGCATACTTTGCTCCTCCATTGCCAGCTTGCTCACCGTGGCCTAATCTCATCTATCTTGCCACTGACCCCTTTCCAGTTCTTCCCTCTGCCCCGGAACTCCTTCCTCCTCCTTTATATAGGACAGATCACCACTCTACCCACCTTCAAACCCTGATTAAGGTCACATATTCTCTAAGAGGTCTTCCTCAGTTAAGTCCTCTTTCGGTGACTGCCTCTCCCTTCTGCATCATCTCTGCACTTGGGTCTGAACCCTGTGGGCACTTGATATTAATCTCACCCCAAGCCCCACACTCCTAATGTACATATCCATAATTTATTTAGTAATTTTAATGTCTGCTTAACCCTTTAGGCTGTAAGCTTGTTGTGGGCAGGAAATGAGTCTACCAAGTCTACTGCATTGTACTCTCCCAAGTGCTTAGTACTGTGCTCTGAACACAGGAAGCCTTCTATATGTTACCAACCTGTACTTCCCAAGTGCTTAGTACAGTGCTCTGCACACAATAAGTGCTCAATAAATATGATTGAATGAATGATAAATACTGTTGACTGATTTATTGTAATAGAGAGCACATGAGAGCCAAGAGGAAATTGGAAACCAATTTTAAAAGCTGTGGGGGAGGGAGAGAGTAGGGAAAGAAAGCTTAAAGAAAGATGTGGAGAGAAGTAGAAGAGGCCAGGGACTGGGTTATCTGATATCAAGGTGAAGACACCAGGGTGGGGAAAATATGACTATTTTACTTCCACTGAACTTAAAGTAGGTCAACCCTACAGTGGGATCCTAGGTAGGATTCTATGCAATGATTTACAGATAGACAAAAAGTTGGAAATCAAGAAAGCCAGGATACCCTTCGGAACATTGAACAGGAATAAGCAGGCAGGATTTGCTGATAATGTGGCATCAAGTTTCACTCAAGAATCAAGATCTACAAAAATGAAGCTGGTGCTTTGTGGGAGCCTTCTATTTGGTCTGGAGCGGGAGACCTACAGAATCATTTATTTTTGTGGTTCTTTGAGCACTTTCAATATTGCCTTTGAATCACCCTCAGATCTCATGGCAATATGGGATCACCAATAATGAACAGTCAAATCACTGGTGCTGAAGCAGTTCTTACAAAATTTCAACTCCCTGGTTGGTATCAGTGAGAACATAGAATGATAGGAGAATGTCTAAATAGTTGCATGATGGTGAAATGAATAAGTTGCATACACAAATAGACAAAAAGAGGAAGAGCAAAGGAAACATTTGAAGAATATAATGAAACAGTGACAAGTGATATGGCATAATAGCATATAATAATAATAACAACAATAATGTTGGTATTTGTTAAGTGCTATTTGCCAAGCTCTGTTCTAAGTGCTGGGGAAGATACAAGGTAATCAGGTTGTTCCCCTCAGGGATGGCGATTAGGGGGTGGTGGGACAGTGCAGGAGACTACCTTGGTATATAGGAATCAGGATGGAGTTATTCTCCATAAGCGCTGCAAATACTGGGATATCAAAAGACAACGTTGAAAGGAATAATAGTTGCTGACCTGTAAAACACATCATCTAGCAAAAGAAAATCTTCAAAACCACAGAGGTTGTTATGCTCTATACAGCCCTACTCACACTTAACTGACTGACTGCAATTACTACTTGCCACTATCGAGGTGATCTTTACAAAATCATGCATCATGAGTCCTGTGCTCAGTGCCACACTTTATTTTACATGTGATGTAACATTTCTAAGATGACAGTAATGCTTACATACATTGTTCGGATTTGGAAGTCATGGCTTGGAGTGGGAAGAATCCCCAGGCTGAGGCAATGTTGAGGTACAAAGACAGAATAGGTCCAGTTAAAGTTCTTTTTGTAAACTATGCAGAGTCTTTCAATATCAGAGGCAGTAAAGGGCATGCAAGGGGAAAGACGTGCATTTGCCCCTTGGGTGCCACTGCTGCAGGTGTGAGCTGATATCCCCTGGTGGCCAGGGGACCAAGTAGCAGTCACTCAATCAGTCAGTCCTTATTCTGTGCAGAGAAACAAACTAAATGCTTGAGAGAGAATCAATTAATCGATTGTATTTATTACATTCTTACTGTGTGCAGGGCACTGTACTAAGTATAGTACTGTACTAAGAACACAACAATATAACTGACATATTCCCTGCCCACAGTGAGCTTACAGTCTAGAGAGCAATTCAAAGTAGTTAGTAGGCACAATCCCTGCCCTCAAGTAGCTTAGAGTCTACTGTAATTACAGTTAGGTGAGATTGCAATAATGTAAGGTTGTGTACATAAGTGAGGTGGGCCTGGGGATGGGGTGAATATCAAAGTGCTTAAGGGGTTCATGCACAGGTGATGTAGAAAGGAGGGAGAATAAGGTAGGGAAATGAGGAGATACTTAAGGAAAGTCTCTTGGAGGAGATATAATATCGGTAGGACTGTGAACGTAGGGAGAGTGGTTGTCTATCAGATATGAAGGCAGAGTGAGTTCCAGGCCAGTGGGAGGATGTGAGCAAGGGTTCACTGGCAAGAGAGATGAGATTGAGGTCCAGTGAACAGGTTGTCATTAGAAGATCAAAGTGTGGGGGCTGAATTTGTAGTAGGAGATCAGGAAGGTTATGTAGGAGGGGAAGAGTTGAAATGTGGTTTAAAGCCTAGGTTAGGAAATTTTATGAGATATGGCAATGGATAAGCAATCACTGAAGATTTTTGATGAGTGACAAGACATGGACTGAACAGATTTTAAAAAAATGACTGGGCAGCAGAGTGAGGTATGGACTGGAGTGGGGAGGGACTGGAGACAGGGAGGTTAATCAATCAAGTAATCACTGGTATTTATTGAACCATTACTATGTGCCGAGCATAGCATGGTTTAGTGGCAAGAGCCCGGGCTTGGGAGTCAGAAGTCGTGGGTTCTGATCCCGGCTCTGCCGCTTGACAGCTGTGTGACTTTGGGCAAGTTACTTAACTTCTCTGGGCCTCAGTTCCCTCATCTGCAAAATGGGGATGAAGACTGTGAGGCCTATGGGGTACAACCTAATTTCCCTGTATCTACCCCAGCACTTAGTGCATTGCACATAGAAAGTGCTTAACAAATGCCATCATCATTATTATTATAATTATTAGACAGATGGAAATAAATATAAATGAATAATTTATAATATCTCATTTAAAGATACATACATAAATGTGGAGGGGTTGGAGTGGGGCAAATATCAGATGTCCAGTGGTCACAGATCCAAGGGCATATACACCACAGAAGGGAGAGCAAGCCAAGGGAAAGAGGCCTAAATCTGGGATGGCCTCATGGAGAACATGTGACTTTAATAATACTTTGAAAGTGAAGGGAATGGAGATTTGGCATTTATAAAGGGGGAGGGAATTCCAGGCCAGAGGTAAGACATGGGAAAGGGGTCAGCGGAGAGATAGACAAGGTTGGGGCACAGTGAGTAAGCTAGTGCTAGAGGAGAGGAGCATGTGAGCTGGAGTGTAATAAGAGATCAGTAAGGCGAGGTACAATGGGGAGAGCTGATTGAGTGCCTTAAACCTGATGGTAAGGAGTTTATGTTTGATACGGAGGTAGATGGGTAGTCATTGGAAGTTTTTGAGGAGTGGGGCGACATAGACTGAATGTTTTCATTGAAAAATGACCTGTGTAGCAGAGTGAAGAAGGGAATGGAGTGGGGAGAGACAGGAGGCAGATACAGTAATCAAGGCAGGATAGGATGAGTGCTTGGATTAATATGGTAGCAGTTTGGATGGAGAGGAAAGTGCAGGTTTTAGCAATGTTGTGAAGGTTGAACTGACAGGATTTAGTGACAGACTCAATATATATGGGTTGAATGAGATGGATGGGTCAAAGAAAACTCTGAGGTTATGGGCTTGTGTGAAGGGAAGGATGGTGGTGCTGTTTACAGTGATGGGGAAGTCTGGGGAGGACAGGGATTGGGTGGGAAGATAGGGAGTTCTGTTTTGGACATGTCAATTTAGCAATAGTGGTTGGGAGAGAGTGTGTCTGTCCCATGGAACCTGGAGCCCTTATAGTGGGAGAACTGTCACCTGCATGATTCTAACTCTATCTTCTGGTTTACTGGTCCCCTTTAAAGGTCAACACCTGGGCAAAAAATAGTGGGGGAGAGAAATCCCATCTCAAAGATACCACGTTTCTGGGTTACAAGATTTCAATATTCCAGGCTCATTACCAGTATTACATCCCTTTACCTGCCCATTTGTTGGAATGATGTGTTTCCCTTGGAATTGAGAGAAATTTTCTCCCAAATCTTCTAATGGTATGATTTTTTTCCCTTTCCACATTTATCAATGAATCCAACACTGAATGATTCATATCTCCCCTAGAATTTCAAGTTCAGAATAAGGATGAAAATATCACAAGCCAGCAATTATGGATGAGAAAAGTCTGAAACTAGTTGAGATACAGATTGAAGAAACTTGATCACATCCCCCCCAAACCGAGTGAGCAGCAGCCTAAATTAGAATGTGCTTCATTCTACTCAAGGTGTCCTTATTTTCTCAATCACTCTTAGATGTGCATTTCATGGATGTTATATAGGCTATTTTGGCAACTTGTGTTCATACCTTAGGACCTATCAGATCTAAGAACAAAAGTAGTGTTTGCTGATTTGACTTTCACAGCTGCAGAGCTTTGAGCTTATGCTTCTCAGTCACTTCTGTGTGGGCTGGATGTGAGGGAACACTGCAAAGTTGCAGAGAAAAAAAAGCCCCTGCTTGCCAGCATTAAACAGAGAAACAGATCCTCCCTAGCCTATGGGATTAAAGCAATAGATTTTCAAGTAGTTCTTCAAACTGACTAATTTATATGGATATCGAGGATTCAGCTGGAGAAATTTTTAAAAAAAGGAACTGGGGGAAAATATGATGCTCTCAAAGTCCCAGTGGTATTGCCACATTCATTTTACTAGAGCGTTTATTCTTTAGTACTTTCATGGATTGACATGAGGGAGGAATTCACATGTCATGACAGATAACATCTCACTGCTTCCAAAGGAGTCTATTCAGACATGCATGTTAGTGGGCTGATAACTTATTCTGTATTGCAGGGGACTCAAAGATAGACATTTCTTCTTTTATCTCCATCTCTGTGCTCCCTGCATACTAAAGATATGGCAAAACAGTTAGATACATCTTAAGTAGCCTACTCAGAAAGGAGGGACTTTTGCAAGCCAGATCCAAGAGTTGCAAACTTAAAGGAGCAAAGGTGTTACAAGGACTAATAGCAAATATGTTAACAGTATATAGGCACATAATCTGAAATTTGTGAAAATTTAAATTTCATTTAAATTTCTAAAACTGGTAATAGTTTCTAAAGAGAAATGCAAAATCTCTCAAACAATGTATTTCATCAAACATGCTAGAAAATGAGCATGCTAAAAGAGTAAAATCAATCAAGAATATTATAATACAGCTTTGTCTCATCCTAACACATAAATTGGTACATTTTTCTTAGGACTGAGCTCACAAAATAAGAATCAAACCTTAATTATGGCTTAATGCTAAACTTTTTCTCAAACACCTAGTTTGCTCAATTTTTTTGAGAATTATGTTTAATTTTGTCTTGTCTATGTCTATCCATTAAATTGTATTTGTTGAGCACTTGCTGTGTGCAAAGTGCTGTACTAAGTGCTTGGGAGAGTACAATACAAAAACAAACAGACAGATTCCCTGCCCAGAATGAGCTCACAGTTTAGAGTGGGGAAGACAGGCATCAATACAAATAAATAAAATGGCAGATTTGTACCAAAGTGCTGTGGGTCTGGGAGATGGGAAGAACAAAGGGAGCAAGTCAGGGTGTCTCAGAGGGGAGTGGGAGAAGAGGAAAGGCAGGGCTTAGTCAGGAAAGGCCTCCTGGAGGAGATGTGCCTTCAATAAGACTTTGAAGTGGGGAAAGAGTAATTTCCTGTCAGATCTGAGGAGGGAGGGTGTTCCAGGCCAGAGGCAGGATGTGGACAAAGGGTCCGCAGTGAGATAGCCAAAATCGAGGCATAATGAGAAGGTTAGCATTATAGGACTGAAGTGTGAGGGCTGGGTTGTAGTATCTAGTGTAATGAAATATCAGTCCAGTGGTACAGTTCAGGGAATTTAGACCATGCTAAGTGATATAACTGAATAAAGCCAGTCATCCATCCAGTATTCTGCCTCTGATGGTAGCAATGGGATAATGGGAGAAAATGCCTTCTCAGTTTCATTGGCTCGTTCCTCATTCTTCTCTCACTTGCTTTCTGTGGGTGTCTTACAAGGCTGTTCTAGGATGTCTAATGTCATTCTACATTCACTCTTGGGGAGTACATATGGCCATATTTACTATGCAATGAGTGCTAGTATAGATACAAATTGAACAGGTCAGACAGATTCCCAGTCCCATCCAGGACTCATGGACTAATAGGGTGAACAGAAAGGTATTTTATCTCTGTTTTACAGATGAGGAAACTGAGATTCAGAGAGGTTGTTACTTTCTGGCCTGGAATGCACTGGAATGCACTCCCTCTGCCCATCAGCCGAGCTAGCTCTCTTCCTCCCTTCAAGGCCCTACTGAGAGCTCACCTCCTCCAGGAGGCCTTCCCAGACTGAGCCCCTTCCTTCCTCTCCCCCTCGTCCCCCTCTCCATCCCCCCATCTTACCTCCTTCCCTTCCCCACAGCACCTGTATATATGTATATATGTTTGTACATATTCATGACTCTATTTATTTATTTATTTATTTTACTTGTACATATCTATTCTATTTATTTTATTTTGTTAGTATGTTTGATTTTGTTCTCTGTCTTCCCCTTTTAGACTGTGAGCCCACTGTTGGGTAGGGACTGTCTCTTTATGTTGCCAACTTGTACTTCCCAAGCGCTTAGTACAGTGCTCTGCACACAGTAAGCGCTCAATAAATACAATTGATTGATTGATTGATTGATTGATTTCCCAAGGTCACATAGCATGTAAGTGGCAGAATAGGGACTAGAATCTGAGTCCTCTAACTCTTAGACCTGTGCTCTTTCCATGAGGAAATGTTTCTTCCCTGGGCTTAGAGCATATGCTTATGGTATAATGCATTAGTTATACAGTTTACAGTTTTATATGCAGTAAGGATCTTGAATATATGACAGTGCCTATAAAATCTGGGACAACTATCTTGATATCACCTTAGAAAAAGCATCCATTCTCTACCCTTGGAATTTTCTAACAGTTAAATGGAGAGAGTTTCTTCTGCATAGGTGGACCAATTTCCATCACATCCCGAATCAGCCATGTGCTTCTTTTCCTTGCCCTTTTTGGTCACATGTTGTGTCTTAGGAATTTTGATTGGTCAGGAGCTTCATTGAAATCCTTGAGTGAGCAGGGCATGTCCATAACTCAGGAATCATTTAAAAATAAAATCTGAACGAAAACACATTTTTATGGTGAGGCTTTAAGCTTTGAAAATATAAATCTAAAATATTTATATATAGGCTGCAGTTTGACAAAAGTTATAACCTCATATGAGAATGTCTAGAGTTCCTTTCCCTTGCAGCCCATTTGGAATGATTTTAGCTTTCAGTTTTACCTAAGGCTTAGCCCCGGTTGGCTCCCAGTGACTTATGACTGCATCAAACTGCAAAGATATGTGTTGTACCACTCCAGGGGAAGCAGTTCATCTTCTCTATGACTGCAGCTCCACCTCTCCCGAAGTTCAAAGAACTCAGGACAACTTCAAACTCAAATTGGCTTTCTAAGGATTTTAGGAAACTTGTTTTCTGCTTTTTTTCCATCTAGCATGTTATTATTAAATTTAAAAGCATGAATTTCTGTCAAAGATAATAACTTTCAGGGTGATCTGACTCTTATGACTTTATAAATCTCTGTAATAATCACATCTTATAAAATACATGGATGACAACAAAATAGACATTGCCTTGGATCTTTTACCTCATTTTAGGGGATCAAATTTGTCATAATCTCACCCATATTGTGAGAATTCACACTTTATTTGGATCCAAATCATTATATTTTAGAAAACACTGTGTAGTATCCCCCTAAAATGATAATAATAACAATAATAATGAAACTTTTAAAAACTCTTAATTGCCTCCATCTATTCTAGGATGGGTTTTTACTCCTCCAAATACTTTTTTTTTAAATATGGCATTTGTTAAGGGTTTACTGTGTGTCAGGTACTGTACTAAGCACTGGAGTAGATAGATACAAGACAATCAGGTTCTAAATAGTCCATATCCCACATGGAGGTCACAGTCTTAATCCCCATTTTACAGATGAGGTAACTGAAGCACAAAGAAGTTAAGTGACTTGCCAAAGGTCACACAGATGACAAGTGGAAGAGCTGGTATTAGAACCCAATTCCTATTGTCTGTTCCTTGAATTGGTTTGCAAATGTGGGGATTCAAATTTTGGAAACATTTTCAATTAATTTTTTCTAGGTTAGGGAGATAGTAGCAGCTCATACTTCCCTCTCTTCTCTACCATAATTGAGAACTGGGCTTATTGAGAACTGGTGTTCTTGACATTGGTGAAAACCTCAAGCAGAGAAGTACATCTTGATTCTCTCCATTCAAATAACTATCTCTGCAGTGTGGCTCAATGGAATGAGGATGGGTTTTGGAATCAGAGGTCATGGGTTCAAATCCCTGCTCCAACAATTGTCAGCTGTGTGACTTTGGGCAAGTCACTTAACTTCTCTGTGCCTCAGTTACCTCATCTGGAAAATGGGGATTAAGACTGTGAGCCCCCCATGGGACAACCTGATCACCTTGTAACCTCCCCAGTGCTTAGAACAGTGCATCACATATAGTAAGTGCTTAATAAATGCCATTATTATTATTATTATTATTATTATTATTATTATTATTATCTCTGATAATTTTTCTCTGTTCTGTAGCATTTCCTGGATCCTCCCCTTCCTCTCCACCCATACAACAACTGCCCTTGGTCCAAGCTCTTATCATGCCACAGTTAGACTACTGTATCAGCCTCCTCACTGGTCTCCATGACTCCAGCCTCTCCCCACTTTTGTTTTTTCTAATTGTATTTGTTAAGCAGTCATATGTGCCAGACACTGTACTAAGCACTGGGGTAGACAGAAGTTAATTAGTTTGGACACAGTCCATACCTTACATGGGGATCACAGTCTTAATCTCCATTTTACAGATGAGGCAACTGAGGCACATAAAAGTTAAGTGACTTGTTCAAGATCACACAACAGACAAGTGGTAGAGCCAGGATTAAACTCTAGGTCCTCTGACTCCAAGGTCTGTGTTTTATATACTAGGCCAAACTGTTTCTCAACTCACTTTAACCCATAACTTCTAAATGAATCATTTTCCTGAAGTGTGACTTGAAACAATATCTTCCCTCTTCAAACCCCACTAATGCCTAATCATAATAAATAATAGTGGCATTTATTAAGAGCTTACTATATGCAAAGCACTGTTCTAAGCACTGGGGAGGTTACAAGGTGATAAGGTTGTCCCACGGGGGGTTCACAGTCTTAATCCCCATTTTCCAGATGAGGGAACTGAGGCACAGAGAAGTTACGTGACTTGCCCAAAGTCACACAGCAGACAATTGGCGGAGCTCGCATTTGAACCCATGACCTCTGACTCCAAAGCTTGTGCTCTTTCCATTGAGCCATGCTGCTTCTCAGCCTACCCATCTCCCTCAGTGTTCTCCACAAATGTTTTGTTTTCACCAAATGCTCCCCAGCTCACACTCTTTGCATCCCACCAAGCACACCTTCTATCCCTATGCCACTCTAGATTCTTCTGATTCTGACCTCTTGTGCCCTTTCTAAAACTCCCTCCCCAACTCCCCTCTCCATATATACATATCACACACACAGTCTGGGAGGGCCACAAGGAAGACAGCATAAATGAAAGGAGAGAGCTGTTGGAGTGGCTAGTATTAGGAATTTTGGTTTGATGCCTTGACATAGTAGAACACAACTCTCAACATCCTCCTAACCCTCCAAAAATCTATCACCTACTGGAAGCCTTTCCTGATTAACTCCCAACACACACTTCAATGTATAGTTTATTTATTTTAATTCATTGACCTTATATAACTTTTGTACATTTATTTATATAATGAATTATTTATTTGGCTATTTTATTCTGGCAGATTATCGCTTGTCATTCTCCTGCTCTCACTATTTAGTATTGCCCTATTAGATTATGAGCTCTTGGGGGAGCAGTGATCATATTTACTTCCCTATTCTGATTTTTCTCAAGAGCTTAATAAGGTGTTTCAAACTTATTTACTAAATACCAGTAGTGAGGATGAGATGTAGTTTTTATAATGGACCAACAAATACTTTCCTATTCCTGTGGGAACAGGCTGTAGTTATGATTATTTGGTTTTCATTGCAGCTATTTCAGGCACCACAGCAAGGTCTATGATTCTTTGAGGCATAGAAATGGGAGGCCAACCTCTTTGCTAATAGGAATCCCTAATTATGGTATTTATTAAACGTTTATTATGTGCCATTTAAAGTGTTGACCCAGACCCACTCAGTTTCTCTTGCCTTGGCTGAATCCTGGATCCATGAACAAAATGTGGTTTTTAAGGCAACTGATCAAGTGTTAGTTGGAGCTGTGTATATTGAGCCTTGTTTAACAGATTACAGTTTCCAAATCAGATTTTAGTTTTGGTGATTGTCAGTTATTCAGAATTATAAGGTCAATATTGGAGTTTAAAAAATAGAGAAATTACTCTTTTATACATCAACTCAGAGTTACGGTTTCCCTCCAAAGAGGCCATTACACTTCAAATATTTTTATACAAAAGGATTATTTTTTTCTTTTTTAATATTCCAGCAACAAATGCCCATTAGTAATTTAAATACCTTGTGAATTTTGAATTTCAATTGATAGATAACTAAAGAAAAGGAAATCAGCCTCAACTTGACTGCAAACTGGAATTCATCTTGAAAAAACTGTTTTTGGCATTAGGAAGTTCATCTCTATCATTTCTTAATCCGGTGCTCCTAATGTGCTCCTTCTTACTTGCATATACACCTTTAACATCCCTTTATCCTTTTAAAAGTCAACCTATATACATTTTGAAAATAACTGATAGCACTACATGTGCTGTTGATACATCTTCTTAACCCAGGACACCTGGTTAGAAAATAAACAGTGAGTGATTATTGTAGCTGCAAACTGATTGATACAGTTACTCATTTTTTAAAATTCTACCTTTGTCTATGAACTGCAGATGCAGACAAGTGTGTATGTTTGATAACATGGATACAAGATTGACACAAATTTTACCAGCAGTCCATAGCATTAAAAACAAAGCTGGAATCAGCTTTGTTGATATCACCTGGATAAGAAAAAAAAATATTGCCCTCCATCTAGACAGCAAATCAAAACTCAGTCATGGATCTGGCCCCTTATTTGTCTTTTATATTCTAGGTCTGTAAGTAAAACTGAGTGATCTTATTATATAAAGAGTGTGTAATTTTGAGCAGAGCATCTTTGACTGCAACTATGTTCATAAGGGAAGGGTTCTATTTTTTGTCATTATAGATCCCTGAGGTTTAGTAGCATTGCCATCTTTGTTTATGTTTCAGCAGATTGTAGATCTTATATAAACTTTTATCATGAGACTATTTGTAATTATATTGACTTTCAAATCAATGTTTTTTTCAGTCCTGCACCTAATACCTATGCTCAGTACACCTGTTTCAGCAAATGTTAACATTTTGATGCAGGTGACAAAAGTTCTAGTGTGTAGGCACTAATGGGTAATTATTTTCTGATACATACAATTTAAACCTTTGACCTTCTTATATTATTATTAAGCATCAGACATAATTTTATAGGAAGGATGACTATTATACATTTGAACTAATGTATTTTATGTAAATGAAGAACCCTTAAGTGATCCATAATTTATATAATTATTGGAGTTCAAATATTTAACCTTTTTTCCTAATTTTAAATTGTTGAGTATTTTGTCAAGAATTAGGCTAAAGGTTATAAACACAAGATTTTGAAAGAGAATGTTCAAAAGAATATGCTAATTGGTCACCACAACCACATTTCGTCTGCATCTTTTGCATAAAATTGTGTATTCTCAGAAAGAGATTGTCATTGTTTCAAAGTACTTAATGACAAGGGTATTCAGATTTTAAGGTCCAAATTTTCTTTCAACAGGCCCTTCCAATCAGGTTATACCTAGATAATATTTGATGACACATTTGTATGGCCATTTATTGAGTAGTTTCAAAGCAAAGCATATTGCTGATTTTCACTTAGAATTGCTCCATTTGCCTTAAAACTTGAACTTTCAGATCCCTAGGAGGGAAGAATTTGCCCTGTCTCTGAAAGTGTGGATTCACTTAAAGAATGTTTCTGGACCTAGACGAGAAAATTGAAATTTAAAATGAAGCAGTGTTTATTCACAAATCATAGAATGTTGTCTACCTTTCTTTCCACTATTATAAATTCTTCCCATGTAATTTAGGACCACTTTTCTTAACCAACGTATATGAAATGTGTGAGATTTCTACCATGAAAACATTCAGGAATTGCCTAATACCTTTCATTTTAGGTAGTTTAAAGATCAATATACCACTTGGAATTGATAATTTCTTGGTATTATACTAAAGATTTTCCATCACCTATATCATATGTTAATTTTTTTTTGCTAATGTGGTGCAGAGGTTGCTTTAAAAAAACTAATTTGGGAGCTCATCCATCGTATTAGAGTGTTTCAAGAGTACACATTTTTCCCCAATGAAATTAAAGTGTTCTATTATACAGTATTTTATACTATGGATGCTCTTATTAAGTATGATTTTATAGTATATCATTAAAATGAATACTAAAATAATACAATGACAAAATATAGATTTTCATATTGCTCTGGCATAGAGGAATTCTAATGTGAAATCACAAATGGAATGCAGTTAAGTAAAAACGTCTGAATAGAAACCTTTGATTTGAAAGAAACCTTATGAGTTTTTTTGAAGATACATTTAAAATGCCTTTATCTCTGTAGCTAATAAAAGGTTATATAAAATTTTAAAAGTATAATTTTCTTTTCACTACTACTTGTCTATTTCACTACATCATCTTTTTATGTTTTACTTACATGTGAAACTTGATAGATCTGTTTCTTTTGTGTTTACTATTAGCTTCATCTTATTTGGGTACAGAATTATTTTGTGTATGCCTTGAGGTGTAGAGGTGTAGAGAAGGTTGATATATGAAAAGAAGTATAAACGTTGACATGTTAAAGAGAAGAAATAAACATAACCCTCTCAAAATATTTTGTAAGGAAATAATTATTAAAAACCTCTTAATTTCAGAGGCAAGAGAATTATTGAAGGCATTGAGGCAGGACCTAAAATTGAAAAAATCATGCAGGAAACAATGATAGATATAGCACCATAGACCTGGAAGAAGTTATCCAATCCATCCCTTCTCTTTGGGGCAGGACCATACTTAAATCAACCTAAAATATATAGGGCTCATTTTCTTTTATTAGGCATAATAATCATAATAGTCAGTCTGTCAATTGTATTTATTTAGTGCATATTGTGTGCAGAGCAATATAACAATATAATAGATACATTCCCTGCCCACAAGAAACTTAGAGTCTAGAGGGGGAGACAGACATTAATATAAATTAAAAAATTGTATAAATAAATTTATGTGCATAAGTGATGTGGGGCTGAGAGAGGGTGATGGAAAAAGGGACCAAGTCAGGGCGATGCAAAAGGGAGTTGAAGAAAAGGAAAAGAGGGCTTAGTCAGGGAAGGCCTCTTGGAAGTGATGTGCCTTCAATAAAGCTTTTAAGTGGGGGAGACAAATTGTCAGATTTGAGGAAGGAGGGCATTCCTGGCCAGAGGCAGGATGTGGATGAGAGGTTGGTGATGAGGTAGATGAGACTGAGGTACAGTGAGAAGGTTGGTATTAGAAGTACAAAATGCTTGGGCTGGGTTGTAGTAGGAGAATAGCAAGGTGAGGTAGGGTGGGGCAAGGTGATTGAGTGCTTTAAAGTCAATGATGAGGAGTTTCTGTTTGATGTGGAGGTGGATGGAGTGAGGAAACATGGACTGAATGTTTTTGTAGAAAATGGTCTGGGCAGCAGAGTGAAATATGGACCAGAGTTTGGAGAGACAGAAGGCTGGGAGGTCAGCAAGGAGGCTGATACAGTAATCAAGGCAGGATATGATAAATGCTTGGATTAACATGGCAGCATTTGGATGGAGAGGAAAGTTAGGATTTTAGTGATGCTGTGAAGGTCGAACAAACAGAATTTAGTGATGGATTGAATATGTGGGTTGAAAGAGAGAGGAGTAAAGGATAATGGCAAGGTTTAGTTTGGACTTGTGAGACAATAATGATGACAACACTATAATGATGGGAAAATCCGGGGGCAGACAGTGTTTGACTGGGAAGATAAGGAATTCTGTTTTAGACATGTTAAGTTTGAAGTGATGGGAGAACATCCAAGTAGAGATGTTTTGAAGGCAGGATGAAATGTAAGACTGCAGAAAGGGTGAAAGATCAGGGTTGGAGATGTAGATTTGGGCATCAACGTCATTGAGATAGTAGTTGAATTCAAGTGAATGAAAGAGTTGTCCAAGGGAGTGAGTGTAGATGGAGATTAGAAGGGGATCCAGAACTGAATCTTGAGAGACACCCACAGTTAGGGAGTGGGAGGCAGAGAAGGAGTCCATGAAAAAGACTGGGAATGAGCAGCCATAGAGATAGGAGGAGAACCAGGAGAAAATAGTGTCACTGAAGCCAGAGCTGGATGATGTTTCTAGGAGAAGGGGATGGTCAACAGGGTTGAAGGCAGTTGAGAGGTCAAGGAGGATTAGGATGCAATAGAGGCTATTGGATTGGGCAAATAATAATTGTGTTATTGGTTAAGCTGTTACTATACTTCAAGTGTCTGCACAAAGCATCAGAGAAGCTTTAGGGCAATCAGATTAGATACAGTCCCTGCCCCACATGAGGCTCATAGTCTGAGGGGGAGGGAGAACAGAAACTAAATTTCCATTTTACAGATGAGAAAATTGAGGCACAAGGAAGTTAAGTGACTTGTTCAAGGTCACAGAGCATGCAAAGCAGCAGCTCAGAGAATAGAATCCAGGTCCCTTACTCCAAGGCCCAGGCTTTTCTATTAGGACCTGCTGCTTCTTGTCATCATGGCAGATGGGAACTAAGAACTGATCACTGGCTTTATAACTTGGTCTGAAAGATAATAAGAACTGAAGAAATGTCATCATTGGGTCAGAATAATGGGCCATGCAGCCCAATATGCAGTCTCTGACAGTAAAATAGGATGCTTGGAGGAATGATATCATGGTTGCCCTCCCTTTCATCAAACCTAATGCTTCAAAATAGATCAGCTAATAGCTCTACCTTTCTCATCTGCAGCTCTCACTTTTCCTCTGCTAACCCATTATGTGCTGCTAGTCGAAGGATTTATCTAAAAACTCTTGAACGTACTGGTATTTTCCATCTACACAACTTCCTGTGGTAACAGATCCCATATGCTACCACTTGCCTCGTAAAAAAAAGTGTCTTTCTCTTTGTTTCAAACCATTAAGCCTCAAGTGGTTTCCCCCTTGCCCAGCATTGAGAGATTTACTGAACAACAATTCCTTGTTCACTCTGTCCATACACATCATGGCTTTGTAGACTTGAATAATGTCTCCTCTTAGCCTTCTTCTTTCCAGCCTGAAAATTTCTAACTCTTTTATTATGACTTGTTTGACTCGTAGATCTCTTTTATGAGTCAAGACTATAGCTTTGAGCCCTTCATCAAGTAGGTGTAATTTGGATCTTGTTTTTCATAGGTGCATTACCCAGCATCTGCTCAAATTCAAGATCATCTACCATTTCTCAGTCCATTTAGTCAGTTTTATATATTCTCCTTGGGGCTTATTTATCCTCATCTTCCAAGGATTTCATACCTAGAATCTTAGTGTTACCTTCTAACTGAGATTTCAGTGCATACCACCTTTCAGAAATGACTTCTGAAGTTACACAAAACTGATCCTTCACTTCTTCAGTTTTAGTTCCTAACTCTTTATTCATCCTTTCATTTCATAATATCCAATCCTTTAATTGTATGCTATCAAATACAATCAATACCATTATTACTATAACTGAAGCTCTTCTCTAAACCTTCAACAAGTTCTGCGCAAATGTTTGTCACATCTACAACTGAACAAAGTATTTTAAGAGGATTTAAAACATTTGAAATCATTATTTTGGTAAAAAGTTCCTGGACAAATTTATTCATTGCCCTCCTATCCAAACATCCCACTTCCATTCAAAAATGTTATCCTAGGTTATAGCCTGTGCCTTTCCCCATACTTTGCTCTCCATTTCCCTTCTCCAAACTTCCTTTCCTCACCAAGTAATTTCACTTGATGGGTGTCAAGGAGGTTAAAGGTCACACTTTTCCTCCAAATGTCCTGTTATCACTATTGGAAAATGAGTACTGGAGTGGATGAGCTATTGGTTTGAATCAGTCATGGTGTTTCTTATATTTCCATAATGTCTTGGAACTTTCTAACATTTCATCCTTTCTAGCAAGTCTTTACTAACTTTATGGAAGAAAGGAGTTGATTTCCAACTCATGTTTCACTGTTTAAATGGGTGACATTCAAGATTCTCGTTTCACTCACCACTCTATAATAAGCAGTTATCCCTTGATTTCTATTTAATATAGTACTTTACATATTTTGATGATTATATATCCTTTATAAATCTTTCTGAAACAATTTTTCAGTGTTGTATTTGTTGAGCACTTACTGTGTGCAGTGTTGTGCTGAGCACTTAAGAAAGTGTCATGTAGCAGAGTTGGTAGACACATTCCTTGCCCAAATGAGCTAACAGTCTAGATAAATTATACATTAAATTACATATTTTTAATATATTAAATTACCTTAATGTGTCTCCACCTGTAGAACTGTAAACTCCTTGCAGGCTGGAAGTGTGTCCACCAACTCTGCACACACAGTAAGCACTCAATAAATACGAGTGAATAAATGAATAAGTGAATTTATTACTCTATTTATTTATTTATTTTATTTGTACTTATTTATTCTATTTATTTTATTTGGTTAATATGTTTTGTTTTGTTCTCCGTCTCCCCCTTCTAGACTGTGAGCCCGCTGTTGGCTAGGGACCGTCTCTATATGTTGCCAACTTGGACTTCCCAAGCGCTTAGTTCAGTGCTCTGCACATAGTGAACGCTCAATAAATACGATTGAATGAATGAATGAATGAATTTATTACTCCATTTATTTATTTTATTTGTACATATTTATTCTATTTATTTTATTTTGTTAATATGTTTTGTTTTGTTCTCCGTCTCTCCCTTCTAGACTGTAAGCCTACTGTTGGGTAGGGACCATCTCTGTGTGTTGCCAATTTGTACTTCCCAAGCATTTGGTACAGTGCTCTGCACACAGTAAGTGCTCAGTAAATACGATTGAATGAACTCTGTTGTACTCTCCGAAGCACTAAGTACAGTGTTGTCCACACAGTAACAGATCAATAAATAGGATTGATTGGTTGATTGAGTGACTGAGGTTTAGGTTGAAAACTCATAGAAGGAAGGTAATAATATCTGTGATATGTGTTAAGCACTATACTATGGGTCATAGTGGATACAGGATAATCAGAATGGATGTTGTCCCTGTTCCCCATGGAGTTCAAAGTCTAAGGGTCATTTTACGGATGAGGAGACTGAGGTAGAAATTGTTAAGAGTCTCACCCAAGGTTACACAGCAGACAGGTGGCAGAGTGGGAAGAAATAGTTTGTTTATTAATTTTTTGAGGGTTGAATCTGTCAATCAGTCATATTTAATAGATGCTTACTGTGTGCAGAGCACTGTACTTCGTGCTTCAGAGAGTTTAATGCAACAGAGTTGGTAGTCTCGTTCCTTGCTCACAACAAGCATACAGTCTAGAGGCATCCAGCACAATGCTGGATGTGTAGAATGCACAGTCCCAGTCCCCCTTATATATATGAGGTCACTGAAGCCCAGAGAAGTGAAGTGACTTGCACAAGGTCACACAGCAGATAAGTGGCAGGGCCAGGATTAGAACTCATGACCAGTGCTTGGCAAGTAGTAAGTGCTTAACAAGTACCATCATTTAACTTCTCTGGGCCTCAGTTACCTCATCTGTAAAAGTGGGGACTGGGATTGTGAGCCCTCTGTGGGAAAGCCTGATCACCTTTAACCTCCCCAGCGCTTAGAACAGTGCTTTGCACATAGTAAGCGCTTAATAAATGCCATTATTATTATTATTATACAATGGATGTGTTGAATATAGAATGTAGAAACCATAATGCCAGTGGATGTGTCAAAGGTAATCTGAAAGTAAATTTCCCTCAATTTGAATTTTTTGATGCTTCTTTTAGCTTTAATGTAAATTTGGCAGAATCCCGTGACTTTGGCAGAGTCTTGGCACCACAAGAAGGAATCACTAGCCAAAATTGTCTGCCCAAACCCTTCTGGGTTAGGTAGGGGCAAAAAGTACTGATCATATATCCTCCTTTTTTATGTTTTACCCTCTACTTCCAGGGTTGCCCATGCTTTGTATTTGACAGACTCAGCCTAAATCAATTAATCAATAGTATCCTTGCAGAATAAATAAATAATAAATAATGATGGCATCTGTTAAGCACTTACTATGTGTGAAGCGTTGTTCTAAGTGCTGGGAGGGATACAAGGTGATCAGGTTGCCCCATGTGTGGCTCACAGTCATAATCCCCATTTTGCAGATGAGGGAGCTGAGGCTCAGAGAAGTGAAGTGACTTGCCCAAAGTCACACAGCTGACAAGTGGTGGAGCTGGGATTAGAATCCATGACCTCTGATTCCAAAGCCCATGCTCTTTCCACTGAGCCATGCTGCTTCTCTGCTACTGTACTAAAGGCTTGGAAAAGTACAATAGACATGATCCATGTTCTCAGGGAGCTAACAATCTAGTGGGAGAGATGAACATTAAAATTAACTGTAGGTAAGGGGAGCAATAAACTATAAATATATGTATGAAAGTGCTGCAGTGAGGGTAAAGGGGTTGTACAAAGATTGTCATCATCTCAAAATCACTTCTCCAGAACAAGTGTTTTTGCCATGAGCTCTAATGATCTATATTAACTACTTCTCTTGCAGCCCAGGAAATACGGTCACAAGTTCACATGTATTTTTGTGTTTTAACTCTATAAATAGTTCAGGCAGAATGGTGATGAAGAAGGCAAGTTACATACTCTACAGCCTTTTCCTCTCCATCTTTATTCAAACAATATCAATCAGTGTATTTATAGAGTACTTACGGGGTGCAGAGCACTGTACTAGGTGCTTGGGAGAGTACAATATACCGAGGTGGGTAGATACATTCCCTGCCCTCATGAACTTACAGTCTAAAAGGGGATAACAGACATTAATATAAATGAATTAATTAAGGGTATGTACATAAGTGCTGTGGGGCTGAAGGTGGTGTGAATAAAGGGTGAAAATCCAAGTGCAGGAATGACACAGAATGAGGTGGGAGAAGAGGAAATGAAGGCTGTCAGGGAATGACTCTTGTAGGAGATATGCTTTTTATAAGACTTGGAAAGTGGGGAGAGTGACCATCCATTGGATATGAAGAGGTAGGGTGTTACTGGCCAGAGAGTGCATGTGGGCAAGCAGTAGGTGGTGAGAGAGATGAGACTGGGGTGCAGTGAGTAGGTTGGCATGAGTTGAGCAAAGTGGGCAGGATGGGTTTTATTAGGAGAGTAGTTAGGTGAGTTAAGAGGCTGAAAGGTGATTGAGTGCTTTAAAGCTGATGGTAAAGAATTTCTGTTTGATGCTGAGGTGGATTGGCAACCACTGGAGGTTCTTGAGGCATGGGAAACATGGACTGAACATTTTTGTAGAAACATGATCTGGGCAGCAGAGTAAAGTATTAACTGGAGAGAGCAGAGGCAGGAGGCAAAGAGGTCATCAAGGAGGCTGATGGAGTAAATCAAGATGGAATAGGATAAGTGCTTAGATTAGCATGGAGAGGAAAGAGTGGATTTTAGCATTGTTGTGGTCATGGGCTTGTTAGGCAGGAGGATAATGGTGCTGTCTACAATGATGGGAAAGCTAGTAGTTCTGTTTTAGACATGTTAAGTTTGAGGTGTCTGTGGAACATCCACATTGAGATATCCTGAAAGCAGGAGGAAATGCTAGATTGCAGAGAAGGAGAGAGATCGGGGCTGGAGCTGAAGATTTGGGAATCATTTTATAGAGATGGCAGCTGAATCCAGGGAGCGAATGAAATCTCCAAGGGAGTGGATGTAGATGGAGAATGGAAGGAGGCCCAATATTGAGCCCTGAGGGACTCCCATGGTTGGGGGTAGAAATAAGAGGAGGAGTCCATGAAAGAGATTGAGAATAAGAAGCCAGTGAGATAGGAGAAGAATCAGGAGAGGACTAGTCAGTGAAGTAAGGGTTGGATCAGGTTTCCAGGAAAAGGGGTTGGTCAACAGAGTGGAGATACATTCCATTCACTATGTCTTTAGGACTGAGAAGGGTGAAATGCTATTTATCTTGATTTACCTTCCTGTGCCCTACTTGTCAGAGCTAAGTTTCTCTGGATTTTCTACCTTGCTACCACTGGGTGCTGAACAAAGCATTTGGTGTTTAATGCTTTTATTGACATCTCCCTGTTCTCCTCACTCCTTGAGAAGATCTCAGTTGACCAGGCTCAATGTAATATTGCGGACCTTTTTAAAGTGTTTGGAATTATTCCAGAACACTCTTCAAATATAAAATAAAGATGACCTATTTCTATAAAATTCATGTTTCACAAAAGTAACCTAAAAACCAACGTTTTTTTTCAAGCTTTTGAACGCTAAACTCAGGATTACCCTGCTGTTCTGGATCCACTACTGAAACACTCGCTGAATCTGTTTTAGTTTGGCTTATGGAATTATATTCCCCAATGGGGTGCAGAGCCGAGATCTGGGAGGAAACTGCAGGCAGTCCCTGGCAATTCACTGGAAGCTGGAATTCTGAATGTAAGGTGAATTTTTTGTTTTCCCTTTCTCAATGGCTTCTTTTCTCAACGAAGTGATCACTTTTGTCTAAAGAATGTCACTCTTCTCTCATTACTCTCTAACTGTTATTACTAGGCATGTACATAGCACTTTCAGTTCCCTGGTGCTTCTTATTTTCTTATCACTCATCCGCCTTCTACTCCTGTTATTTTTCCTCTTCTCCCAGCTTTCCAAACCAAGTCTTCCTGTCTTTCAGGGTTTTGTCCTTTCAGAAGCTAAATTGCTCCCTAATTCCTTTTATCTTATCAAAGCCCATCCAGAAAGTTGATTTTCCTTTCTGGGCTTTGACTCTTAATACTTTCCCTAAGAAAACAGTCAGGTCTGAAACTTGAACCACCCAGCATAACCTTCATACTTAGAAATGTTGCCATGATAACCTTTCTTTATCCCTGCTTTATCATGATGCTGCATTCAAACCTGGGCAGTTTGGAGCCACAGGAGAAAAAGAAAAAAACAACTCTGCTCAGGCCTTCCTGACTTAGCTTCACCACAAGCCCTTATTTCTGTGCTTTATTCTCCCTTGAACGAGAGACCTCATCCTGACTCTGGGCTACTGTGTAAAACTCCTTGTGGGCAAGGATCAAAGGATCATCTATAGCTACTCTGTTTTATTGTACTCTTCCTAACAATTAGTGCAGTTCTAGAAGCAGCGTGGCTCAGTGGAAAGAGCCCGGGCTGGGGAGCCAGAGGTCATGGGTTCTAATCTTGGCTCTGCCACTTGTCAGCTGTGTGATCATGGGCAAGTCACTTAACTTCTCTGAGCCTCAGTTCTCTCATCTGTAAAATCGGGATGAAGACTGTGAGCCTCATGTGGGACAACCTGATTATCTTGTATCTACCCCAGCACTTAGAACACTGCTTGGCACATAGTAAGTGCTTAACAAATACCAACATTATTATTTATTCTAGGCACAAAATAAGCACTCAGTAAATCCCATTGATTGATAAGGTCACACTTGGCAGTTTATCAGACTGGATGTCCCACAAAAGTGAAGTAAACCCCTAATGTTGCCATTTTAGCCTTTTACTTCTGAATCTGCCATCAGTGGACATGGAAAAATTTTGATCCATTGGTAAAAGCCCTTTATACTCTTGCAGACTTTAATTAAATTACCATTTACCCTCTGTTCTTCAAACTAAATAATCCCAATTTCCTTATCTTTTCTGTTTGAGGCTTGTTTCTACTACCTGAACTATTTTGTGGCTTTCGTCTCTTCAGAACCCTCACTAGTTCCCTTACCATTTGTGTGCTTAAATTTGGATGTCATAGTCTAGTGAAGGCTAGCCAGTTCTGATTGAATTCAGAGAAGAGTGGCATATTTCTCCTTCATATGACATTCCTAAATTTGAATTCATTCATTCATTCATTCAATAATATTTATTGAGCGCTTGTGTGCAGAGCACTGCAAAATTCAGCAGCAAATAGAGACAATCCCTACCCAACAACGGGCTCACAGTCTAGAAGGGGGAGACAGACATCAAAACCAGTAAAGAGGCATCAATAGCATCACTATAAACAGAATTACAGATACATACACATCATTAATAAAATAAGTAGAATAATAAATATGTACATATATACACAAGAGCTGTGGGTGGGGAGGGTGTAGAGCAGAGGGAGGGAGACAGGGTGATGGGGAGGGAAGAAGGAGCAGAGGAAAAGGGGGGCTTAGACTTTAAGATCTTTAAGGGCAGAAACTATATTTTCTATTCTTACTCAACTCTCCCGAAGGGTGTGCGTTGGACTGAGGAAATGCTCAGTAAATACTGAGTTCACAATCAGTCCCTGGGCACACCATTTATTATCAATCAATCAATCAATAATATTTATTGAGTGCTTACTGTGTGCAGAGCACTGTACTAAGCACTTGGGAAGTACAAGTTGGCAACATATAGAGATGGTCCCTACCCAACAGTGGCTCACAGTCTAGAAGGGGGAGACAGAGAACAAAACAAAACATATTAACAAAATAAAATAAATAGAATAGATATGTACAAGTAAAATAAATAAACAGTAATAAATGCATACAAACATATATACATATATACAGGTGCTGTGGAGAAGGGAAGGAGGTAAGGCAGGGGGGATGGAGAGGTGGAGGAGGGGGAAGGAAGGAGGGGGATTTGATCATCAAAGGGATGCCCCTTTGATTATAATGCTAATCCAATGACAATTACTCTCTGGGTAAAGTTGGCCAACTGCTTTGCCACTAAAGAGCTGGATAACTTAGACAGTAGCATTCATTGTTTTCACCTGTGTTCATCTTCATCTCAATATGTACTTTAACAGTTCTGAAATCATCCTTTTCTGCACTTTTTTCTCTAAAGCCACCTAAATGATTATATAAATGAAAACAGGGCAAAGCAGAACTAACTTAGGTCAATCTACATTATTATGATATTTTTAAAGGGTGTCTGTTTAGCCATAGAGATTTACATGAGGCACATGCATTCAAAACCTAAAGAAATTACTACCACATTCCATTTTGCAGAACCTTTGCCCATTCAACTCTATGTCCTTTCAACATGCCTGAATATTTAGCACATTATTTTTGGCTATGACATTTTCTCAGCACTCAATGAAAAATTTGGTCAATTCCTCTATCTCTATACACTCTTCCTCTTACTTCCTCTTTGTTTCTCAAGGTCTTTCTTCTTTCTGCTTCCTTTGTTTCCAACCCTGAGTTTTTCTACTTTTGAGTTATCTTTCCTGCTGAAAAAGCCTCCATTTCCTCTTTCAAATCCATCCAAAGGAACTTTTCTTCCTCACTGTCTCCCTGCAGGGCCACATCACTGTCATCATTTCCTGCTTCTCTGTTTTACTCAAGCAGGGACTTTGTCTTTTGTGTTTCATGCTCTGTAAAAGGCTGCATAAACTCCGAGTATGCTATAAATAATGGACAAAGTAATACTTTTTCATACACAGTGGACTGCAATTGGTTCTGAAGTCTTCTAAAGTTAATCAGTCAGTCACATTTATTGAGTGCTTACTGTGTGCAGGACACTATACTGGACAATTTGGAATAACGCATTCTGTTATTCTCTGAAGTAATTTCACAAATTCTCTGAAGAAATTTCAAATGAGGGAGACCTTAGTAAAATAAATTGTATTGGATGTGTTTACTTGGTTACAGGTAATTTTTGTCCTGCTGAATTTTTTATTAGGTTTTAATTAGGTCATACAGCCTGAACTATAAAAATTCTGAATTTCACAAAGATGTGGCTAGATTTATGTATGAAGAGATTATTTCTTTATTCTAAGAAGATAAGAAACTTTCTATATTATATGACCAATGCAAACCTTTGGCATCCCAGTCCCAAATGACTTGTTGATTACATACTTCTGAGCTGTTGCCACTCCAAACGATGGGAAGATTGAAGTTGATTTTTTCCTTTAAGCAAAGGTGGGAATTAGTCATTCAACTAAGTGTGGAAGGAGTAAAACATCTCCCTCTGATCCCTTCCCATATTCTTCTCTAGTGGAAGGCCAGTTTATATCTAGCTGGTTTGCCAGAAGCTGACATCCTCATCAACATCTTCATCATAATGATGTAATACTAATAGCTTGCATTTTCATAGCACTTCAAATTATCCAAACGATTAGCCTCATACTTCAATGTTTTTATCTTATGTTATGTGCTTGTGGCCAACATCCTAACCCCATTACTCTCTTTCTTTTTAATGGTATTTATTAAGTCCTTACTATGTTCCAGGCACTGCACTAAGTGCTGGTGTAGACAGAAGTTAATTAGGTTGGACACAGTCCATGTCCCACATGGAGCTCACAGTATTAATCCCCATTTTACAGATGAGGAAACTGAGTCACAGAGAAGTTAAGTGACCTGCCCAAAGTCACACAACAGAAAAGTTGCAGAAGTGGGATTAGAACCCCGGTCTTTCTGACTTCCAGGCTCATGCTCTATACTCGCAGAATATGAGCCCAAAGGTGTCAGAAATTGTGTCTAATTCTCATCCATCTATTTTCTCAGTGCTTAGTATGGTGTTTTGCACAGAGTAGGAGCTTAATACATCTACTGCTACTTTGAATACTACTATGTAAGTTGAAAAATTCCCAAGTAACTGATTGATTAGTGAAAATAGTCAGTGTGGGTTAGGAGGACTGTAGACCAGGTGTAAACAGCGACAGTCATCAGGTTATTCAGTCAGGAAATCCTGCATGGACCTGAATTATCAGTGCAATGTGATTTGGTAGGAAAAAACTTGGAAATCCATTAGCTTGGGTACATGCAGCCAAGACCACCATCCTGCTACACTGCTTTTGAGCAAGTGGCTGGTGATTGGTCCAGTCGTCTGCTGCTGTTCAGCTACCAATCAATTAATCATTAGTACTCGTTGAGACATTACTGTATGTAAAACACTGAACTAAGTACTGGAAGCAGTAGACATACTCCCTGGCCTCAAGGAGATTATAACCAAGTAGAGGAGATCCTGAAATAAATTACAAGGAGTGGGAAACTAAAGATTAGTTATGAATGGTAAGTGCATATGGGTTATGTTGGGATGAGTACTTAAGTTTGTATGAGTCACGATTTAAGTGCAGAGGTGACAGGGAAGTATTAAAATGGCTTGGCTTCAGGAGGGAGAAACTCCACCATAAGTGCTGGAATTCTGGGTATGTCATGAGGCACATCTCTGAAAAATCATTGCCCATGGTGGGGCAGGTGATTTTCACTCTGCGATGGCTGGAGCAAACATGGAGGTAGAGGAATTACTGTGACTTCCTGAAATTTGATTCTGAATTTATCATTAATGTAGGCAGATTTCCCCAGTGAAACTGCTTTCTCAAGAGGAAACTCTCAGAGAAGAAACTTGCCTGTGGAGGAAATCAAGTCAAATGAATTTCAAATTTGGAAATACGATTCTGGAAAGCTGGAACCCCCACCTTCCCTCTCATTCCACTCCCTCACCTTCCACCCTGAAGTCATAAAAAACCATAAAATAATGATGGCATTTGTTAAGAGCTTACTACGTGTGAAGCACTGTTCTAAGTGCTGGAGAGGGATGCAAGGTGATCAGGTTGTCCCATGTGGGGCTCACAGTCTTAATCTCCATTTTACAGATGATGTAACTGAGGCTCAGAGAAGTTAAGTGACTTGCCCAAAGTTACACAGCTGACAAGTGGCGGAACCGCGATTAGAACCCATGACCTCTGACTCCCAAACCCGTGCTCTATCCACTGAGCCACGTTTCCAACACCCAGTGAGTGCTTGTTGCTGCTGCTGTCTGAGTGGCAACCTGAAGGACCTCATGATGGAGTAGGGAATCTAGGGAGGTTGGAGGGCTCAGAAGAGCTCCAGATGCTTTTGGGGAATCCAGAAGATACCAGCTAGTGTGGCTGGTGTTACCTACAGCTCCCTAAAACTTGTTTATTCCAAACAGCTCAGGCCTTATTAATTTTAGACATTCTGCATTAATCAATCGATTGTATTGATTGAGCATTTACTAAGTGCAGAGCCTGTACTAAGCACTTGGGAGAGTACAATACAACTTATTAACAAGGACATTCTCTGCCCATAATGAGCTTACAGTCTAGAGGATTAGGCTTTCCTTATGCAGATTAAATGTAGAAACAATATTTTCTATTGGATAATTTTCTCAGGATAATTTTTTTCTTCTTATAGACACATCCATTGCCTACAAACACAGGAGACAAGAAAATAATATTTGTATTTAGTATTTAATATTGAATGTGTGTGTGTGTGTGTGTGTGTGTGTGTGTGTGTGTGTGTGTGTGTGTGTGTCCTTTTTTTCCCAATATATTACCAGTGCCAATATTTCTATTAGTGCGGGTAAATGTGGCTGACAATCCCTTCCACAACATGTACACAGAAAGATTGCCTTTTTCTGAACTGTTTCATTTGTTACCTATAGTATCTGTTATTTGTGTTTCCTCATGATCTTTCCAAAGACCATATTCCAGTGTAATCATACCATTTCTGACCTATATATCAGGCTGATCTGCCTTCTGCCATAATTTCCCAATCATCCCCAACTATGCCACATAACTTGAGGTTTTGCTTCATTGTATTTAAAATGCATTGTCTATTCACCTTGTCTCTGGTTCCTCATCCAGTTTAGGGTTAATGGTTTACCATATGTGACACTGACTTCAATTCACCAAGGGTCAACATTTACTCCCTGATAATGAGGCATTTTTGTAGGAGCATTAACTCTGAGACCACAAGGAAACATTTTTAATGCTGCAATGTATTATAACAACGTCTGCTGGTCCAAGAGAAAGAATTAACACTCTTGTCAATGAGTCTCACTTGCTCTCAGAAGACAGAGCTTTTCTTCTGACCTCAGTCCTTCTTATCTCTTGCTTCCCAAAGTCTGTTGGTTCCAAAAACTAGTATTAGCTGGCAAGGATGTTTATCACCTACCTGTCAAATGTCCTTTGTTGCTTCTCCTAGTTCTAATTTATTTTAATATCTGTTTCCCGGACTAGATTATAAATGCTGATAGGGCAGGGGTGATGTATACCAACTCTATTTTACTCCCCAAGCACTTAGTACAGTGCTGTGTACACAGTAAACACTAAATAAAAACCATGATGATTATCTTTGGGCAGAATTTCACCTAAAAATAGTAAGAAAAAACAGTCAAAGCATCATCGGTACAAAGTGATATGATTTCTTAGAAAGGTTTTTCTCAGGAACTTGGGGCCAATATTAATAGTTCAAATGACCAAATTCCCCTAGTTAGTGAATGGAGTGAAATCAAATCAAATCAATCTCCAAAGATACACCTCTCTAATAAGGGTTCTGAGAAGGAGCCACCCAATAATGTATCCTTCTAGAAAAGTCTTTTGATGGGAAGTGGTTTATTAGATCAAATTTACTTGTACCCAATCTTCTATATAGCTTTGAAACTCAGACCTACATCATATCATATCCAGCTTCTCAAAAAGTTTCCCCAGCATCACCCATCATTCCTCCACCATTCCAACATGTTTTATCCAGCTAAAATGTGTTTCAGAGAGCATTGATCTAATGGTAGTGGAATGATGGCATTCCAGGGCCTCAGTGTGGAAGCACTTGTCTTGCATATCTTGCTGAGGAAAATTGCTTGAGAAACTGGAGATAGCATCTGATATAGTTCTGAATTTCACAGCCACATAGAAGGTTGGGTACAAGTGAATTCAAAACCAAAGCCATACAGTTTCTCTTATTTGACTGAAAAGGATAAGACTTTTTCATGAAATAAAATGTAGCCAAAGATAAATGTTGGTAGATTGTAAAACCAAGAAGGATGTAATACTGTTGAACATCAAATTGTTCACAGAGAGGCCCTCAACAATAGGATAAAGGACACCTCCTAAAGCTTCTAATGGTAGGTTCATGTCTTCACACAACAGGTGGTAAGCATATGGAATTTCTTACCGGACATTATACAGGACACGTCAATCAATTGATCAATCAGTGGCATTATTGTGCACTATCTGTGTGAAAGGCACTGTACTAAGCACTTGGGAGAGTACACTATAACAGACTGGATAGACATGTTCCCTGCCACATTGAGCTTACAGTCTAGAGGGGGAAACAGACATTAGTATAAATAAATAATTTACAGATTTATACATAGTGCTGTGGGGCTAAATGTATCAGTAGCTTCAAAGAGGTTTTGGATTAAGTTAATGGCTGAGAATTTGATCATGGTTTAGCAGAGGGAAAGTTAGGGGTATAATAGGAAAAAAGGTATGTTAGATAAGAAGCAGTGTGGCCTAGTGGAAAGAGAATGGGACTGGGAGCCAGGGGACCTGGGTTCTAATCCAGGACACCTGCCTGTTGTATGAGCTTGGGCAAGCCACTTAGCTTCTCGGGGCCTTAGTTCCCTCATCTGCAAAAGGGGGATTCAAAACCTGTCCCCTCTCCTGCTTATATTGTGAGACCCGTGTGGGAACTGATTATCCTGTATAAACCCCAGTGACTAGTACAGTGCTTGGTTCATTGTAAGTGCTTAACAGATACTGTAATCACTAGTGTTATTTTCCTAAACATTGGGATGGGAGTCTTGGAGTGGGGCAATTATAAGTTCCCCTCCAAGGTTTTTCTTACCACTACTCTAGACTGTAAGCTCATGGGTGGGAACATGTCTACCAACCCTGTTATATTGTGTTCTCCCAAATGCTGAGTGCTCTGTACACAGTAAGTGCAGAATAAATATGATTGATTGCCTGAGACAGGATGGTGATTGGACTATTGGTCTAAACCAACAGTGACAGTAAGTGCTCAATGCTTGACTGATTGATTGATGTAATTAAACTGAAAACTCAATCTACTACACCCACCTTACTTTGGTGAAGACTTGATCTTTTGGATTATTTTTTCTTATTCCTGAAGATGTTCTAACGGCCACAAGGGTAAATATATTATCTCAGTGTAAGAAGATTAAGGCAAGGGCTTATGGAATGCTGTGTCAGTGTCAGAAACTACCCTAATTTTACATAGGCTTTTTTGTTTCATGGATATTGCCACATTGAGTGTAGTATCATTAAATCGCATTGGGATTTTTCAAAATTATGAGGTGTAAAAACGTTACTCCAATTAGGAAGTTTTATTTGAAGATTTATAATTACTTCCACCTATGGAAGGCACAAAGCAGTGGTAGAATCAGAATTTGTGTTGGAAGATGTCATTGGAATGAAATATTCAATGACAGATTCTTGGACATCTAGTCCAGTTACATATTGAGATGGTCATAATACCTTCATTTCACCAGGAATATTGAACAAATGAGTGACTCTGTTGTGTCTCATACCACTTTTTTTTAGCTTTTCTTTTTGTATATCCAATGCAGTGCCTTAATGTGTGAGCTAGCCTAGCACATTAACCTCTCTATCCAGCAGGGCATAGATTTATATCCTGCTGCCACTGGCATGCTGGGATCCAAGCTTGCTTGCTGGTCATAGAATAGTTACCATCCCCAGCTGAGATATTGGCTTAGGGGAGATGCTTTCACTCTCCGGGATAGAAATGGCAGCTGCCACAGGCCATAAGACACTGGCCTTTGCTCCATCACAAAGCACATTGTGCCTTTAGGTTGTTCAATGCCTACAGAAGGGCCTTCCTGTTTCCACTCCAGGACAGCTGTTTTGCTTGCTGGAAGATACTTGCAAGGCTAAAGGTGAAGTCAATACATATTTTACAGAACAGGTTTAGTACAACCTTTAAAATTTGATACCAGTCAATTTTTTCCCCTCCAAAAGAACTTATGTCCTCCTCCAAAATTTATCCCCAACACATCGTTCTGGTAAAATTGAAATAATTTCTCTGAAAATATTGAGCTTTCTATTACTTCACACACTTTCACTTGCAACAATACACTCACTCACCTCCATAGAAGGAAATGAGTTGTTTGAAGCAGTTTTCGTCTCCATTAGCTACTTCTAGAACAGAAAAATTCCACCAACAACATCAAAAAATTGAGGCAGAAAAATCTCCAACTTTTCATTCAATTTGTCCTAAGCTCCAGCACTTATCCGAGTCCATTAAGCATGATGATGCACATCGATAATTCCTTCAGACTTGGATCAGAACTTTTAAGAACAATTCTGCTTTTTACTAAGAAGTTGAACTGTTATTTGTGTAAGATTCCCCCTACCTCCCATCATTGGGTATTTTTGTACACACTTTCCAAAACCAGACAAAAGGAACACGGCAGCTTTAGAGCTTTCAGGACTGGGGGCAGAGGAGGAGAGGAGAGAGAGGAGCATGATTGATGGAGTTCTGGTTGGCTTATAAAGGGCAGCCAGGAGTGCAGGGAAATAATCAGGGAAAAGGGCGTCCCGTGCTGGCTCTCTCAGAGGGGAGAAATGAATCCTGCACCTCTGCATTATTAAGTTGTCAGGCGGGCTGATGATGAAAATCTGAAGGTCAGGCATAACAAGAAGCACCTTATGGGGGGGTCATGACCTTTCTGGAAGTGCTACACTCATGTTTATCTGCACCTAACCCTTATCCACAATTCTTCATTTGATAAGAACATTGGGGGAAGTGGGGAGGGAGAGGTACCTCCTCATATGTATAAGCAGTGAGTGAAATTAGGCTTCCAGTGAAACTGATTGTGGAGGCTCAATTCACAGTGAAAGATAATAAACCAAAAGGACACACGAGGGATGCAGGCAGAAATTGTTCGCTACAGTGTAACTCAATAAAGGGAACGAGAGCTTTCCTAAATGACAAATTTGGTACAGCAGTGTTAAAATCAGGATTCTCCCCGGTATTGCTGAAGCAATTCACTCTCAGCACTACCACTTTTTATTTACTTTGGAAGGCCTAGTAACATAGAGAGCTGGGGTTTTTGGATGTTTATTTCTTTAACTGTTTTAAGCCGAAGAATCAAGGTGAAGGACAATCAGACGGAGCATTCAATTTGATTTGCTTTCTGTGCTTTACAGATTAGAAATGCATGCTTACTGGATTGTGTGTGTGTGTGTGTGTGTGTGTGTGTGTGTGTGTCTTTAGGAGGAATTTGAGAGCAAGAATTCAATCCTTCTCTCTTAGATTTTGTTTCCAGGTGTTCTCCATGCAGATACACTGCAAAGGAGTCTGCTTCCAGCCTAGTTAGGGAATTAAATTGCTCACTAATCCCAGATATAAGGCAAATGTTGGTGAAAATAAGATTTACATTCAGTCTCTTAGTCATGTCATTCTGAAATAGCTTGTTAGCTCTCCTCTGAGAGATTTAAAAGTGAGGATATTATAAATCTTTCAGTCATAGCACATTGATCCAATAATATGTTTTTAAACCCAGCATGATTTTTATATTATCATAACAAAAAGAGAAAAAAGTTTAAACATATAAAAGACACAACTGCCATACATTAGACTTTCCACTTACTAAAGCTTAGGTACTGAGAATGAACACATATATTTGTCCAAAGTATGACCATTGTACCTATTCTTGAATCTTCCAAATATCCCCCTTTGGCCCAGTGGTTTTGGAACCAATTGTTTTGGTTGAACTACTGCCCTTGTATCTCTTCCCAGGGCTTAGTGCAGTATTTCATGTATTTTAAGCACTTAATAAAGATTGTCACTCCTCCTGCTAGCCTGAAAATGTAGTAAATGTAGCCAAAGATAATTATACTAACTCAATTATCTCCATTTTAGGGTGACAGCATCACTGTGCCTCTATAATAGAACTCTCAAAATACTTGATGATAGAGTTACTCTTAGTTCTTATTCAAGACATTTTGGAAGAGACACAAACAAGAATGCAGCTGAACCATGAGGCAAGAAGAGGAAGTTGAAAAGAGAAAAGTGGTGCCCCAAGTGAAAGTGTGCATAGTCAATTGCCTAGTTTGATTATATAGTAGCACTTCTCCTAGCTATAAAGTCTATAGACACTTTGGAGGAAAGATGTCTATAGTAGGAGAATAAGAATATGAGCCCTACCTTTCCTCCCATTTGATTACATCACAATACAGATCACTTCCCTCTGTTTTCTCATTGTTCCCCTCCACAACTTGGGTTACATGATGGAAATCCATCAGCAGAACTTCAAAGATTCTTTAGGGGTGAATGTGACATGAATCATTTATTTCTCTTTCAGATAGTCAGTGATATTTACTGAATGCTTTCTGTATGAAGAGCACTGTTTTGGGGAAGAGAAAAATACAAAAAAGTAGCTACAGACAATTCCTTCCCATAAGGAGCTTGCAGATTAGTGGGAGGAGCTGTGTCAACATACAGCAAAAAAGTCATCTAACCAGCTGGATGCGAGCTTTGAATCCTTTCCGGCAATTAGGTAGTGATATTTATTGAGTGATTCCTGAGTGCTTGGTAGTGTACTAAGGACTATAGAGACTATAACAATAGAAAGACATATGGTCCCTACTCTCAACCTTACAATCTGATGGGTGAGACAAACCTTCTAACAGATAGTAAAAGCCAGAGGAGGAATAAGTATTAAGAGGAAGCAGTACAAAACATCGGAAAGAAATAACTAAAAAAATTACTGAATCATTCAGTCAGTAGTATTTATTGAGAACTAACTATGTGCAGATCACTGTACTAGGTGTTTGGGAGAGTACACTACAACAGAATTAGCAGATATGTTCCCTGACGATAACAAGCTTACAATCTAGACAGGTATATACATACAAATGATTGATAAGTACATACATATATGTGTATTTGAGTACTAAGATACAATTCAGGTACCTAATAACAGGATGGGTAATGGTCTGATGCAGCTGAGTGTTGTTGATGATGATGATGGTATTTGTTAAGCGCTTGCTATGTGCCAAGTATTGTTCTAAGCACTGGGGTAGATACAAGGTTATCAGATTGGATGCAGTCCCTGTCCCATGTGGGGCTCACAGTCTTAATCCCCATTTTACAGATGAGGTAACTGAGGCACAGAGAAGTTAAGTGACTTTTCAAAGTCATACAGCAGACAGGTGGTGGACCTGGGACTAGTACCCAGGTCCTTCTGTCTCCCAGGCCCATGCTCTACCCACTAGGCCATGCGCTAACGTTGTGAATTAATTGGGGAGCCAATCAACCAGTGGCAATTACTGAGCACTTACTGTATGCAGAGCTCTGTATTAAGTGCCTAGGAGAGTAAAATAGAGTAAGTTAACATGATCCCTGCCCTCACGGAGCCAACAATGTAGAAGGAGGTTTCCTGGAGAATATATGATTTTAGAAGGACCTTAAAGATGGGAAGAACTGTTGTCTTGTGGATTTTGGAAGGGGGAAGAGTTCCAGGATGGGGGAAAAACACTTTAGGAATGGAAGTGATTAAAGTTGAGAATAACAGGCATCTTGGGAGGAGCGAAGAGAGTAGTGAGCTGGAGAGTTGTAGATGAGAAGAGTCAATATCTAAGGTGGAGAAAGTTGGTGGAGATCTCTGAGACCAAGGGTAAGAAGTTTCTGCTTGATGCAGAGGGAAATGAGTAATCATAGGAGAGTTATGTTCAAAGTGATGCTTCAAGAAGATCATTCATTCAACAGAATGGAGTATGGATTGAAGCAGACAGGTTAGGAACAGAGAGATCAGTGAGGAAGTTAATGCAGTAGGAGACTACCCATGATATATCCACCACCATTTGCTTTAGGGAAGGAGCTGGGATACTAGGTATTTCAATTATTTGGGGAAAGGAGAAACCTGTAATATTTCACTGTTAATTTTAGTTATTGTTCTTGTACCTCAGGTCAGATAACCAGCCATTAGTTTGAACATATCACTGCTTTCTATTCCACTTGTGAGATAATTTCACTGGAAAATAAGGAATGTGTTATTTTATTCCATAAGGGCTTAACAAATACCATCATTATTATTATTATCTCACAATAAGAAGTGGACTAATTTTTTGGCTTTTTGCTTCAAGTTGTGATTTTCCTGTTCCAATAGCTATCAACTTCATTTTTCTCCCATACGCCCAACACAAACACAAACAAGCTCTGTTTCCCTTAATTTCTCTCTCCTTTTCTCATGCATACCAACACACACACACACACACACACACACACACACACACACACACACACACAGAGACGTATACACACATGTGCTACACACACTCTCTACTTTTTGGGGTGAATATTTTGGTATTTCCTGATTCTGGGAAGGATGAAAATGAGAACTAGGAATGGAGATACCTTTTGGCTTTGTCTTATGACAAATTCAGTATGTTGGAATGTCTTAGTTACATTGTTCAAGCTGCAGGTATCAACCTGGACTAACAGCTAAATTTCAGCTGCATTATTATAGGTGCCAAGTAAGATGCATTGTTCATTTTAAAATTATATCTTTACCACTGATATAGACATAATTCACAGCAAAGGATTTAGCAATCAGTAGCTACTTTAGAGTGAAGATTTTTCCTCTTTGCCAGGAGTTGAATTGATCTTAATTGACAGAGGTCTCTCAGTTCATCCTAACCCAGGAGTTAAAAAGTAAAAGTGAGATCATCTTATTGTTAGTATGAACTTCTGGAGACTACGTCCACCAAAAACCGAGATTGAATTTCTACATAAGGGGAGCTGTCTCTAATAATTAGCTTAACCAAATACAAGACAGTCAAGGAAGAAGAGAAGGTTTTAAAATTAATAATTAAAAGTGAAGCCACTGAAGAATGTCTTTAATCTCTAGCAAAGAGATAAATCATTTTTTTCAAGTATATAATTGTTCATAAAATCATCTGATATTTAAAGATGATCTTTAGCAGGTCTAATGTACAATTCTCCTTTTGAGTTACTTTCTGGAAATTTTTCCAGATGATTCACCAGATGTCCTGTCTTCCTGAATAGAATGTTTCAGGACATTCTACTGGTAAGTTACCATCTTCCTAAACTGGCTGCCAGAGAGTTGAGTTGCTGGTAAAAATTCTAGGGCTAGTCATTCTGTGAATCTTAAGTAAATATTTATTGAATTTATAGATTCAGTTGAAGGATATAGCAAGTATTTTTTCAGAGTAGAAGTCTTCTTTCTTTTTATTCACCCTGACTTTCCATTTAATGGAGCACAAACTTCCTCTGTTCTAGTGTCCATTTAACTGGGCAGGAATTACCACAACAGCTGCACCAATGGCAGTTGCCAGTGTCAGAAACCCTAATTGACTAATGGGAAATTTCTCCTGGTGACAAGCTGCAGAAGCAACTGGATGAATGGGGTCATGAGGACCAGTAGTAATAATGGTGGTATTAGTTAAACATTTATTATGTGCCAAGCAGTGCACTAAGCGTGGGACTACGTAGAAGATTAATCAAGTCAGCCCTGTCCCATACAAGTCTCACAGTCTAAATAGGAGGGGAAACAGGTAAAGAATCTCAATGTGGGCAGGGGCCATGTGTGGTTTAGTGGAAAGAGCATGGGCTTGGAAGTCAGAGGTCATGTGTTCTAATCCTGACTCCACCAGTTGTCAGCTATGTGACTGGGCAAGTAGCTTAACTTCTCTGAGCTTCAGTTACCTCATCTGTAAAGTGGGGATCGAGACTGTGAGCCCCAAGAAGGACAACCTGATAACCTTGTATCTACCCCAGCGCTTAGAACAGTGCTTAGCACAGAGTAAGTGCTTAACAAATACCATTGTTATTATTATTATTATTATTACCATCTCTGTCATATTGTACTCTTCCAAGCATTCAGTACAATGTTCTGCACACAGTAAGCACTCAGTAAATACCGTTGATTGATTGACTGGCTGATTGACTCCCCATTTTAGAGATTAAGAAACTGAGGCACAGAGAAGTTAAGTAAAGGCATTTTCTCAGGTGCCACTCAGCTTACCAGTGTTAACATCCACAGAGTAAGCAACAAGTATCTGATCATTAAGTTGGCTTTAAGTTATAGTTATAATAAGATTTAAAAAAACTTTATTCTTTTGGGTGTAATATACCAGACAATATTATTTTTTCCATTACATTTTCTCAGGCACAAATCCTGTTCATGACTTTGGGATGGCCAAGAAAATATTTCCAATTGGTTTTTAAAAGTTACTGAAAAATTAATGCTATTTATTACAATCCACTTTTTATTTTTAACTACAGGCTACCATGTAGCTTTTGCTACTGTCTTTTTTTTATATACAGATTTAATTTCAGAGGGCCACCAGTTCAAACCCACTTTGAATCTCAGTGAGCTGGAACTTGGCATATGAGATGGTAGGTCAGGTGCAGGCTCCTCTTCAAAATACGACAGAAGTCACGGCTAAAATATAGAGCAGCAAAAATATTTGGAGAGTTTTGCCAAGATTGAGCCAAACAAGGTTTATTGTTAATATTAAGGGATGAGGGAATTTATACAGGATGACATTTGCATGAGGCTTGCACTGACATTTTGAAGAACACTTTATCTGATTTTTATATTTCACTGAGGGAAGAATGAAAACAAGGGTGCAGAAAATGTAAGGTGAAAAAAGGTAAGGTTGATAGGGGATTTTGGGAAGGGGGGGTACTAGGAGACCCTGAAAGGTTTGGATTAGTTCCTACTAAGTATTCAAGAACTGCAAACATCCATCCAAATCAAATCTCTGAATACTTGGAGCTTAAACCATCACTACTGTGCAGTAATGCTGTGTTACATGCAGTTTATGTACCATTGAGCAGATGCTGCAAAATAAGGATAAAACAGTTGCTGGTTCATCTTAGATAATCACAGCAGATTAAGCAGTAGTTTCATTACAGTGTTTTTTTTAAAACTATGCATTATTTTTACTAGGCAGCGTCCTTCGAAATAATGGGAATTGATTTCAGAGATCTTTGCATATTACTGATACTCAGTAATGTTGCAGAGTAAAACCTTTTCCATCCTGCCTCTGTGAAAAGGCTCTAATTAAGGAAGGAGAAGGTTCCCCCCATGGAAGGCGCTCTTCAGCAGATTTTAGGTTTGAAAGCAACTGAGCCATGGAAGCTATATGTGGGTCTTTGTGGCTTACCAGCTGGGGCTTTGTGTCCTGATTTAGCTGACCTAAAATTAAAAAAAAAAAACCCTCCCAGATCACAGAGCATCAGCCACTGCCCTTGCTTTCCTCCTCTCCCCTCAACCTTATAAGTATTCCTCCTGCTAAGGGAATAACTAGGATTTTACTGATGATAAATGAGGGAGGTAAACAAATGCACTGAAAGAGAGCTTTCAGTAGTGAATTTGGTAATGACACTCAGCCCACAAAGAACTTCTGATTTTGATGTGAACTTTTTAAATGCCCTGTGTTGTTTTTCTACATTACCCTGGTTAGAAGAAGGGGCAAGTGAGGTGGGCTAAATGGGCACATGGAAAAATCATGAAGGATGTGGACCAGGTGACACAGGCTTCTTGTTCACCAAATCCTACACAGTAGGATGGAGGACATAATTGAAGTGCAAGAGTAGTAAGGTCTATTTCCTCTTATGGTACTTGTTAAACACTTACTATGTTCCAGGGACTGTACTAAGTGCTGGAGTAGGTAAATTAATCAGGTCAGACCCAGTCCCTTACCCAACATGAGGCTCAAAGTCTAAGTAGGAGGGAGAACAGATATCGAGCCGCCAATGTCTGTTTTGACTATGCATTTTGGATAGAGAATGAGGGCAGAATGAGGGAGTATTGTTCTGACAACACATGTCTGTCTGAATAGAGCATGAATGCCATTTAAGAAGAAAGGGTGGCATGCAGGTAAAAGGCACTGGACAAAATGTATACATTACAATCTGAATTGTAAATATATTACATATTATGTACATATTTCACATACATATTACATATTGCATAATTACATATTACATGTACATATTACAATCTGAACGGGGGCTCTTTAAGAACACAACCCCTGTGTTATAAGAGAATTGACTCTACAAGGAAAAAGAAGCACTTCTTCACCCAGTTGGTGGTAAGCAAACGGAATTCATTACCACACAAAGTTATGCAGGCAGAAATTATTTGTAGATACATTATGGCTACTAGAGGTAAACTAAGGGATGTTAGATAATACATTAGTAACCATTAGATGGATATCAAGGAGGTCAGCCATCATACAGTACCTCCAAGTTGCTGTTGGAGATGGGTATATGGTTAGCCTCTCCTATTTGCTTAAGTTCTTATTATCTTTTGAAAGACATCATCTGAAGAGAGGGAATGGCTCTGGGTAGATGTTTTGACTCAACAAATTGTTCACCCTTCTCAAGTGGAGCAATGATAGGATGTCATTCCCTTCACCATGAATGCTTCTTTCACAGGCAGATCTGTAATAAAACTTCAGTGACTGCATTCTATGATGTCAGTATGTAACACCTTCCCAAGGCTGCAGTAGTCAGAAGTGATCAGAGCTGAAAATGATTTTAAAGATTAAGATTTACTTAGCTCTGGTTTTCAAGTTCTGCTTTTGAATGCCATATTATTAATCCTACCTAAATAATATTGTGAGTGCTATTATCCCAATTTTACATATAAGGTAACTGGGTTAAGAAATTTCTTGCTCACTGCACAGTATGTTTGAGGCAGTTAAGAATGGAATTCGGATTTCCTAGTGACACTATTTTGAAAATAATCCAAGAGTGCTAAGGCAGGCAATGATGAAATCAGAGAAGGATTTAGAAAGAGGATATGGAGAAAGGGAAAGGGGAAAGAGAAAGGGATTTGGAAGGAGAGGAGAGAGAGAAAGTGATTGAGTTGTAAGGACACTTTAAGCAACCTCTGTTTTGTTTCATAATTTAAAAAAAAGTGGGGCCATGTCTGCTGGTGAAGAAAGATAGGCAGAATGTAAGATTGACTTGGATTTGATAGGATAGGTAACAGGAGATTCAAGATGATGTTTACTTGAACCACAAGTTTACCATTTAACATTATTGCTTATCTACAATGGACCATGTGTTGCTTGGAACATAAAAGGAGACTTGATTCTAGCCTCTGGCCTGTTGATTGTGGCTGCTTGTTTTTGTTCCATATGCAAGGGTGGACCATAATTACTTTCGAACGATGCATTTCTAGAGTATTGAAGACTGTCCCCATAGAGGATGAGTGTGTGACTAGTTGTGTATAAGTATGCTGCTCAACTTCTTAACAGGAAATGGGAAGATGGACCACATTAAGACCCCTAACTGGACATAAACACCCCCTCCCCACCAAATCCCGTGCTAATCCCTGGAGAAACTGTCACAGGCTAGTTCTCAATGCTGAATGGACCCCTCCCCCAAGCCCCCCACCTCCACCAAGCTGAGAGTCACCAGGAGCTTGTGATTCAATCATCTGTCTGGTGACAATAAGCCCCTTCCCACAGATTCTGGCATGAGGGAAGGCCCAGACAGTTCCTCTCTGGGAGTCGAGATACAAGGTCTGAAAGCCTGGTGTGTAGAATCCTTGAGGAGTCAAAAGCAGATCAATGAAGCATGAATGCCTGAAGCCATGGATACCCTACCTGCAGAAAGTCTGTGACTAAAGTGTGAATGTGAAATGTGCGTATATATCAGCAAAGACAGTGGAAGTATAAAGATGGGAGTCTGAGCCAGGCTGGCCTCTCTTAGTCCTTGTCTCCTTCTCGGGACTGGTCTCTTGTTCTTTGGTGCAGTTGGAGCTTGCTGCTGCTCTTGGCTCCTGTTTGACCTGCTATCCCACTGTCCCCTGACTGTGGTCTGCTGCCAATGGTCCATCAGAGAGAGTAATTCAACCCCAAGGCTCAAAGCCTGCCAGCTGGCATATAAGCTTTACTGTAACCCATCTGTGGCTACCTACCTACTGAGTCTGAGTATTGTGGGTCATCTCTGTCGGCAGGCGTCCTTATGAGTAGTTCAAAATTGTTAGGATATTTTATACATTTTAGGATCCTGGGAAGTGACCCATACTGTTTAATAGTATCATTTATTGTATAGGATTGTGTGGAAGAAAGTACTATCCCTTTGGTTTGAATTAACTATATTTGAATGAGTCATTCTGTAATCATTTTCCATTAAAATTAAAATTTTCGGGAAGGTGCTGCAATGATGTTAGTATCCATTATACATAACAAACTAATTGTGTAATTAGTAATACATTTGTCACTCTGTTACTGAGAGGAAAAGGTAAAACATGCATCACTTTAGTGTAAATTCTGGCAGTGGTGATTTTTTTTTTTCCTAGAGAATTATACCATTATACCATAAAAATGTCAAGGCATAAGTTTACTGTTCCTACTAATATTCTAAAATATTCTCTTGGGCTGACATCTCTGTCAATTAAAATTAAACAAAATTGCATTCTGCCATATACACTTCAAGTAGGAAGCTTTCAAGTTTATGGCTGCTCTTTGAATTGATTTTTAAGATGGCATCTGTAAAACTTGGCTCATACATGATGAGGTGGGATGTATTTAAGGATCAGTCAATTTTAAAAAATGTTTTTAAAGATCATAAATTGACAACTGAAATAGACTGCACATGCCTTTGGGAATTTCAGCCATTAAAGACATTCAGATTCTATATAATCGAACACTTGTTTTGCAATCATTCAGCTAAAGTGTGTTCTTGATTTGGGGTGGGGTGGAGGTGTTGGGGATGTCTCAGTATTTTTTACAAAGAACAATATAAACAAGAAGCATTTTAGTCAAAGTTCCAGTTGTCTGTTCTTGCAGAACTGGGAAGTCTGGTTTTCTCAGCATGTTTCCCACAGAAATTCAATGAGAACATGCTTTCTCACGGGACTGCATTTCTCATGGAAAAGAGTAAAGGGCTGTGTCGGCAGCAAACGATTTTGGCAGCTCGGCCCTGCCAATAAAGTCTTCAGGGAGATTACCCTCAATGATTTGAAGATGAGTAAAGTAGATCTCTATTCCAATTCCACTAAAAGGAATTTAGGAAGGCTTCCTTCAGTTCTTCCTCTCTGGTTGCCAAACCTTACTATGCAGCCTTTTTTTGGTGTGTTTAAAATATAAGCTGCAGTAGCAACAGCTAAAAAAAACAAAACCTGATGTTTCTGAAACCTGCATACCTGGCCTCCTCAGTTACTCAGGAATGGAAACTTTAACAGAGGAACCATTGAGTTACTCTGAAGAATGTAACCAGTAAGGAGACTTCACTAGGGTTTAGGATTTTCTGAGATAGATAATTCAAATCCAGAGATTCTCTTTGGTGGTGATCACCTAGAAAATCCCTCGAAAGTGGGGATCCTGTTCCCAAACCTCAGACCTGTTCACAGTAACCATTTTCTGAAGAGTGATCAGCCCAAACGTAGCCCAATGTCTCCTCTGACAGTGCTATGTTTCACTCAGTTATCCGGAATATCTGTCCCTTACATTCTGTATACTTTTATAAGCTTTCATTTCTACTGTTATTAAATGATCCAAGTATTCTGGTGTGTGAGTTATTCCTTGGTTGTAGGCTAGATTTCCTTTGGGAAACTGCATTTGTTCTATCAGGGTATGATGCATGCATAGCTGTCCTTCATACTCAAAGAAGACACCTCTGACAGTGATATTCTCTTGTGGGTATATGTTGAAGGGATATACAGACCCAACAATTGTGTAGACCTAAAAATTATCTCTTGGGTTTTCAAGTCTGTTTTTTGCAGCACCTTGAGTTTCTTTTTCTTCTGCCTCCTTTTTTATAACTGCTCAATAATTGCTCTTATTACTACAAAGTGATGATGCTAGGCTGTAGACTGCAAGCTCACTGTGGGCAGAGACTACATCTATGAGAATTGTTGTACTGTGCTTAGTACAGGTGCTTAGTACAGTGCCCTGCATACAGTAATTGCTTAATTAATACCATTGATTACAAAGCTTCTGCTCAAAAAAAAGCCACTCATTTCTTTATTGTACTGTGCCATGCTGCTCTGTTTGTAGCCACTGATTCCCAACTTTCAGCTGGGATGCAGTATTGTCTGATGCTTTGTTTTACTGTATCCTTAGGACATCGCCCCTGTCCTCCTTGCTTGTTAATTTTTTTATAAATGGTATTTTTTAAGTGCTTATTATGTGTAAAACACTCTTCTAAGTGCTGGAGTAAGTATAAATTAATTAGGTCGGGCACAGTCCCTATCCCATATAGGAATCACAGTATAAATAGGAGGGAGGACAAGTATTTAATCCCCATTTTACAGTAAATAAATTTAGGACAGAGAAGTTAAATGACTTGCCCAAGATCACACAGCAAGAAATTGTCAGAGCTGGTATTAGAACCCAGGTCCTCTAATTCTCTTGTGTCTTGCTTTATGCTATCAAGTCATCTCCGACCTATATCGGTTCCATGGACACATCTCTCCCAAATTGCCCCAACTTCATCTTGCAATCTGGTACTGTATCCATAGAGTTTCCTTGGTAAAAATACGGAAGTGGCTTACCATTACCTACTTTGGTGCAGAAAACTTGAATCTCCACCCTCAACTCTCTCCCATGCCTCTACTGCCCAGCACAGGTGAGTTTTGACATGTAACAGATTGTCTCCCACTCGCTAGCCACTGCCCAAGCTAGGAATGGAATGGGTATGCCTTTGTTTTACTCTCCCTCCTGTAGCTGAGACTGGTAGAGTGCTGGAAACTCTCTAGGTGTGATCCTAAGAGGGGACCTCTGACTCTCAGGTCCATGCTTTTTTCCACTAGGCCACACTGTTCTTGTCTTATGATATTGAACAAAGACTAGGTGTGCCGTCTCTGGGAAGTCAAGACTTCACAGTCATAGAGTAGACTGGACAACATTACAAATCTGCAGACTTCAGTTTGGGCTGAATTCTAATTGTGCACTTCTGCCACATTCCTTAGGCAATCTTACAAAAATGTGCTGGCCTTTTCCATTAGGTTTTCTACTTCCATGTCAAATATTGCTGTGCAATGGTTGGCTAATTAGTTAGTGTGCTGCCTAAGTAGAATAATTCGGTGACAGCATTTAGCTCTGGGTTGCCAATATAGATTTTTGTTGTGTACAAGCCTTCCCTGATGCTGGCTGATACATTACCTCAGTTTAGACTTATTGTCAGCCCATTACACCTGGCTAATTTGGTGAAGAAATTTATGACATTTTGGCTGTCATTTTGGGTGTGATTCTAGGGAACAGCGATTCCTGAATGATTCTCTCCAGGACTTTGGATGATGTTTGAAATCTATTGAGTTGGAAGAGTTTCCCAGAGGAGCAGAGATAAATTCTACATATACCTGTACCCTAGCTCTCCCATCTCCTTTTCCAGAATGGCTGTATAGAATAAATTGAACAGGACTGAGCCAACAATGCACCCTAGCTTTACTCCATTGGCAGTGGAGAATGGAGGCAGGGCACCCTTAGCTCTGACTTGGCAGTCACACTATCATGAAGTACTCTACTCAGAGAAGCAGCATGGCCTAGTGGATACAGGGCAGACCTGGGAGTCAGAAGGACCTGGGTTCTAATCCAGGCTCTGCCACTTGCCTGCTGTGTGACCTTGGGCAACTGCTTCACTTCTCTGTGCCTCAGTTACCTCATCTGTAAAATGGGGATTAGGACTGAGAGCCCCATGTGGGATAGGAACTGTGTCCAACCTAAATTGTTTGTAATCACCCCAGCACTTAGAACATTGCCTGGCCCATGGTAAGCACTTAACAAATGCCACTATTACTTATCATTATCATTATTCATATTCAGGAGGAAGCTGCCTTTATAGCCTCTTTTCACACCATCATTACCACCATCATTGCCAGCCTCATCTGTAAATATTGAGCTCCCTCTGGATATAGAGCACTGTACCCCTCTAGTCTGTAAACTTTGCAGGCAGGGAATGTGTCTGCTTACTGTTGTATGATTGCCCAGCTTGGCAATCATAGTTCCAGCTTTCCAAGGGCTGGATGAGGAATCCAGCCCTTCATTCTCCAAGGTGCCCCACACCACTCCTTTCTACTGTGCTGCAAGCTCTCTACTCTGTGAAACAATCACTCCTAGATCCATCAACCTGCGGGTGGATGCTGGGGTGGAGGGAAGAATAAGTTCTCCTCCCCATTCTGCTTAAAGCCATATAAGGACACCTTTTCATATTGGGAAAGCACCATTTTCCATACCAGTACACTTCTATGCAGATATATTACATGAACTAGGATGATTATTGCTCCTTGAAAGAAAGTATTCTGTAAATTAAAGAACATGTTTCTGTTGCTGATATTGCCAGTTACTACAACAAGGGACAACATTTTTGTGTGTCCTGTATGGCTGAGGCTATGGATCCTACACTGGCCTTTTCAGCCACACATATACTCCTATATGAACTTCGCTGTCAGTATGACCTAGTGGAAAGGACACACAATTGGGAGTCGGAGGACCTGGGTTCTAATGCTTATTATACTGCGTCCCTGTTGTGTGACCTTTCAGGATAACTTCTGTTTGCCTCCATTTCTTCATCTGTAAAATAGGGAATAAGGGATGTGTTCCCCTACTTAAACTGTCAACCCTCTATGGGACAAGGACTGTGTCTAACCTGATTATTTTGTATCTGGCCAAGAGTTTAGCACAGACCCTGGTGCAAAATAAGTGCTAAACAAATGGCACAATTTTCATTATTATCATCATTATTATGAATAATAATTATATATAATTACTCAGAGGAGGACATATAAGAAAAAAGTTTTTTTTTTTTCACTTCAAATATTCAGTATTGTAGATAACTTCTCAAAAGCCATTAAGCTTTTGAGGTTTCAGGTTTCAGGTAGGAACTTAACCACTTCTACTTGTTCACAGAATCAAGAATTCTACACAAAAATGAAAATGAAGAAACAAAGTATTTTTGTACTTTCAAAGTTTGGCTTATGGTTTAGGTAAATTTGGAATGGTTGCTCTTCAAACTCTTTACTCCAGCATCATAAAAATTGTTTCCATAGTGTCTAGTTTATATTCAGAAAGAAGCAGAACTTTGAGACTTTCCTTTGGGCTCTGACCCTATGGTTCTATATCTGTAATCCCAGCAGGATCCAAAGGAACTGAACACCAGACCATTTTAAATCTTTATTAGAATTCCATCATTTGAGAGGAGTTCAGCACCCCACCTTAAAACAAGCAAACAACAGTGCAACATTGCTCAGATTAAATTGTGACATATCATATTTTCCAGGGTGGTCAGAGAAATCAGATAATTCCACATTCCTTAAAGAAACATTTTATGAGAAAAAAGACCTACCAGAGCAAAAATGTACACTGGAAGAAAATGCAGGTGCAAGTTCTAGGAATCGATGGCAAATATGTATATTTTCCAAGAGCCCCAGGAGGAAAGAAAGGGGCACGGGGTGCTTGACCCAATGAGAAGAAAAAAAAAGAGGCTGGTGACAGAAAGACCTTAATTCATGCACCGTGATTTTGAATGATGTGTTTTCTTTACACTCTCGGTTAAAATCATCTGACAGCCAAAACCACACATCAGTGGTTTTTTCATGGAGTATATAGAGGCCTTCCCAGACTGAGCCCCCTCCTTCCTCTCTCCAGCCTCCCCATCCCCATTCCCCCCACCTTACCTCCTTCCTCTCCCCACAGCACCTGCATATATGTATATATGTTTATACGTATTTATTACTCTATTTATTTATTTTATTTGTACATATTTAGTCTATTTATTTTATTTTGTTAATATGTTTTATGTTGTCTGTCTCCCCCTTCTAGACTGTGAGCCTGCTGTTGGGTAGGGACCATCTCTATATGTTGCCAACTTGTACTTCCCAAGCGCTTAGTACAGTGCTCTGCACACAGTAAGGGCTCAATAAATACAGTTGAATGAATGAATAGAGAAACTCAATACCCAGACCCTTTCATTTTATTTTAGCAGTTTCTGAAATGACATTAAATACAGATTAATATGTATTTTAAACATCCAAATTAAGGAAGAATAAGACACTTATTACCAAAGAAAGTTCAAATCAGGATGAAAAATAAAGTTTTTCATTAGGTAGAAATTAATAGTTTAGTCCAAAATAAGCCAGCCCTTCCTTAATAATAAGAATAATATAATAATAATTATATTTGTTAAGCGCTTATTGTGTGCTAAGGACTGTACTAAGCGTTGGGGTGGATACAAGCAAATTGGGTTGGACACAGTCCCTGTACCATGTGGGGCTCACAGTCTCAACCCCATTTTGCAGATGAGAAAACTGAAGCACAGAGAAGTTAAGTGATTTGCCCAAGGTCACAAAGCAGACAAACGGTGGAGTCAGGATTTGACCCATGACCTTCTGACTCCCAGGCCTGTGCTCTATCCGCTAAGCCATGCTTCCTTAAATGTAGTTTGGAAAACTTTTAGAATATCTTGTTGGGCAGTGGAATTTCTAAATTTGCAAATATTCAGTAATAAATTTGGACAGGTATAGGTTATTCTGACTTTTGCAGCTTCAGTGAACACAGACAGTCTGCATGCAAATTTCAAGTCACTGAAAAAAAGCAGATTGTCTATTCCTTATGTCAATTTTCAACTGAGGTAATATGTTTCCAACTTGTACTTCCCAAGAGCTTAGTACAGTGCTCTGCACACAGTAAGTGCTCAATAAATACAATTGAATGAATGAATGAATTAGGGCCACCTTTCATGTTTATAATTATAGCCATGGACCCCACAGTGGGGAAGAGAACTTTAGGTTCACATCTCTACCCATCTCCCAGTGTCCTGAACAACACTGCTTTACCTTTAGAGCAGGACAGGAGGTGGAGCTGGAACCTTACCCTTTTCTGACAGGACTCAGCCCAGGGGCAAGCTGCCACCGACATTAAGCTGTATCAAAAAACAGGATGGTTTAACCGGTGTGGCTATGGACAAAAGACTACACAGTCGAGTAACGTTTGCACCATTGAATGGGGCATCCTTTCTCTATAGGAATTTGGAGCACGAGTATGGGGATTTGGCTGCTCCTCCCTTAGCCCCAGTACCTGGCAAAGGCCCAAAAGCAGCAGCAGAAGAAGCAGCAGTGTGGCCTAGAGGAAAGAACCCGGGCCTGGGAGTCAGAGGACCTGTGTTCTAATCTTTACCAATTACTTACTGGGTTACCTTGAGCAAGCCACTTAACTTCTCTATTCCTCAGTTTCCTTCACTATAAAATGGAGATGCTAATAATAATAATTATGATATTTGTTAAGCACTTACTATGTGCCAGGCACTGTACTAAGCACTGGGGTGAATACAAACAAATCAGATTAGCCATAGTCCCTGTCCTATGTGGGGCTCACAGTCTCAATCCCTATTTTAGAGATGACTTAACTGAGGCCCAGAGAAGTGAGGTGATTTGCCCAAGATCACACAGCAGACGAGTGGCAGAGCTGGGATTAGAATCCATGACTTTCTGAATCCCAGGTCCGTGCTCTATCCACTCATTACGCCAGGCTGCTTCTCAGGAGTAAATACCTATTCTCCCTCCTACTTAAACTGTGAGCCCCATGAGGAACAGGGACTGTGTTCAACCTAATTAACTTGTAATTACTCCAGCACTTAGAACAGTGTTTGACACAGAGTAAGAGCATAACAAATACAAAAAAACATTAAAAAAGGAGATGCTCCTGTGAGCAATTTTTCCTTCTTCCTCTTTCTTCCCCTTTCTCCCTCTCCCTTTTATTTCTCTCTTCTTCCTTCCCCTTTCTTCTTTTCTTCCATTCCCCATGGGCCCCACCCTCAATGCCCCATCTCCTGAGAACATCCACCTACTTACTGTACCGCGATCCCATCTATCTCTCTACTGACCCCTTGCCCATAACATACCTCTGGCCTGTAACTCCCTTTCTCTTCATATCTGACAGATAATCATTCTTCTCCCATCAAAGCCTTATTAAAATCATATCTCCTCCCCGAGGCCATGCCAAACTAAGCTCTCATTTCTGCTACTCCCTCTCCCTTCTACATTATCCTTGCAGTTGAATTACCCCATGTTCAAAATGAAATGTGGACACACCCAATATGTTATAGAGAAGTACATCTGAGGTCAAGAAATCTGGCACAGATTTCTGTCCTTTAGGCAATTGATTTATTAGCTTGAAATTATTTTTAACCATCCTGGTAGTAATTGTATTTATATCTCTTCTCCAGGACAGTTCTACATTTCAGTAGAGCTGTCCTGAATTCCTATAGCATGGACTGATTTTTTCCTTTTCTTGGAGTTATCAACTCTCTATCATGGGTGACATTTTCCAAAATTGTGTTCATAGTTTTGAATCGTGTGGCTTAGGAAGAAAAACATGTTTAAATCCTCGAGAGAATTCAAAGGCTAAGCATCCAAACTATATCAACAACTCAAAAGATCAACCCTGAATTTCAAGCAAATGTGTAACCAAAGCTTTGAGAACATCTTTCACTTGAAGGACAATACTTAGTTGTAATGTATGGACAAGATCAGGTATTTGAACTATTAAACCAAACAAATTAAGATTTCTCTTTTAAAAATTGAGTTCTTAGTTTTTTTATGGCAGTTGTTAAGAGCTTACTATGTCTCAGGCAGTGCAGTAAGTGCTGAGGTAGACGGAAGCTAAGCAGGTTGGACACACTCCATGTCCCCAGTAGAGTTCACAGTAATAATCTCCATTTTACAGATGAGGTAACTGAGGCACAGAGAAGCTAAGTGACATGCTCAAGGTCACAAAGCAGACAAATGATGGAACTGGGATTAGAACCCAGGTTATTCTGAATCCCGGGCGTAAACTCTATCTACTAAGCCACATTGCTTCTTGTTCCTCTGTGACAAATGTCAGAAAATTGGGAAAAACTGTAACTTAAGGAACTGAAGAGGCTAGTGGACAAGCTTTCTATGGGAAAGGAGTGACAAGAGGGCTCATGAAATTTGAGGCCTCTCAGAGATGTTTGGTTTGAAATGTGTTCAACTAAAAGACATTTTTTAATGGTATTTGTTAAGCACTTAGTATGTACCAGCCACTATACTAAGTACTGGGGTAGAACCAAGTTAATCAGATTGGACACCGTTTATTTCCCTCATGGACAGTTCTCATCCCCATTTTACAGATGAGATAACTGAGGCACATAGAAGTTATAAGTACCTTGCCCAAAGTCACACAGCAGACAAGTGGTTGAGCTGGGATTAGAACCCTTCTAATTTAGTTCCTTCTGACTTCCAGGCTGGAACTCTATCCACTAGGTCATGCTGCTTACCACACTATGTCTCCCTGGTAGCCCTTGGTGACTAGGCAGTTGCCTTGGCTCATTCCTTATAGCATGTGACCACGTTCTATTTGACACAATGGGTTGTATTCTCAGCAGAGACCAAGAGTTGAAGTAGTCTGACATCATCCCTCACATCATTATCACAAGCATTTATTGAATACCAGCTGTGATCAGAGCACTCTAGTAGGCACTTATAGTGCATTCCTAGAGATAGGTTTCTAAAGTCTCAGGCTGTATCCTTCTGATGTCTTCAGTTAAACTCACTGAATTATTTTTCAATGCTTAAAGGAAAAAAAGGAAAGAAAAAGGAAAAAAGGAAAAACTCTCAACAGATGGGCAAATAAACTTAAGGGCTGTTAGGAACCAAAAGGCCAGTTGATATCCATGGATGTTTCCCTTATCCTCACATTTGGACTGTCTTCCTCAGATATACTCAAATGAGGAAGATGGTTTGTAGAAACTGCAGGCTGAAGCTATTATGTTCCTGCAGTGTGAGTGATCGGTGTGTTCACATTTTGGCAATGGAGATGAAAAATAGGAGAAAGGGGAAGGGGGACATCCCACCTTCTTCATAAAAGGATTTGAACTCTTCACTGTCGAAAGGAAGGTAAATGATTTGTAAAAATCCAAATCAAGGAGCATTAGCTCATCACCTGGCAGGTAATCCCATCATAGTCACATTCCCTTTTTCTTTTCGATTGTTCTGGCCCTCGCTCTCCAGTCACAACAGCAAGCTACAATCAAATCAGTGTAAATTATCCACATTGCAATAAGGCATGGGATGGTGCTCACCAGGCCCAGAGAAGCCTAAGCTCAGTAGATTTAGAAAGGGCAGCAAAGTTCTTTCAGTCATATTTCCCAGCTGATTAACCTCATTCAGGGCGAGGCTGCTGGAACCAAAACAGAAAGGTCACCTCCTGCTTTCTCTTGTTTTTATAGCTAAAGCATAAGGGCATAGAAAAAGTGGAAACGTTTCTACTATGACAGTTGAGGACAGGAGAGGATACATCTTAGAAAGCTTGATTGGATTGATGAGCTGGTTAATTTTCAAGCTACTCAAGGAGCATGCAGGAGACCAAGAGGCATTATCAGGGGTGGATTTCAGGTCAGAGTGCTAATGTGACATTGGTACTTGAAGAAGGCATTTTTTTTCTTTCAAAAACCCAAGGAAATAGTCATAGCTTTAATTTTTCACAAGCAGAGTGATGTGTGATGACCAAATCAAAGCTGTTATAGAGTTCATTTAAAAAGAGTGATCTTGTGCTTAAAATAACCCATCTCCTGTCATGTATTCTGACATGGATGCTAGAGAAAATTAAATAAAAATGACTCTATTTCCTCTTTGTTCTCCTCTAGTACCCTTATCAATAAATTGGTGCCGATGTAAAAAGATTTATCTCCTATAACTTGATATGAAGGAAATGCTTACATTTCCTCAAGAAACCTGCTTTTTTAAGTTAAGTGAAGAAGCTGCAACACTTTTTATCAGTCCCCTCTCAATGCCCCTGCCCCCTCCCGCCAATCCCAGAAGATTTTGTAAGGTCAAAAGAAAGTACCTCAAAAAAGGAAACTCATTCTCCTAGGAAATTTTAATTTACCGTGTTCTGATTATTTATGTTTTTTCTGCATTTATTTTAAAACGGTGAGACAACTATGTTCTGTTCTATTTAGAGAGATTTTTGTAAACTTAGATTTAAAGATTCACCCCCTGGCTAGGGAATCCAATGAAATGTTGACTAGGAAGGGGCTTTGACCTTCATGTAACTTTCATACCTCACCTTTGACCCGGTGAGGCTTTTTCTCCATTCTATTCTTGCCAGTAGAAAGTCCTTGCTCCTGCAAGCAGTTTTACACTTTCTCTGCCTCTAGCATCAGGAAAAGATTAAGTTTTTCTTTTCAAAGTCATTCATCATCAGAGCTCCATTTTTGCTAGAGTTTCATTTTTAAATTGTTTTATTATTATAAGGTGCAACTGGATGTTGGCATGATAATAACCTATATAAATGATTTTGTCTTATATTTGTGTTGAATACACTTTACGGTAATAACACTCTTGGGTCAATAGCAGCTGATATTATCCCTATTAATTCATGTCTAGACACTCATAAATTGCCCCTTAATTTGGTGTAAAAAGAAAGTTATCTGAAGCAAAACCTTCAGATACTGCAGCAAGAGCACCTGTTTCATTAGTGTTGCCTACCGAGGCCTTTAGCCTGTTTGGGCTTTGATTAGGCCAAGCACTGAGGGAAACCAGCAAGTCAACCCACTGGGCCTCAGTAGGAAAATACAAAACCTATTCCCCAGACACAGTTTCAGACAAACACTCATCTTATTTACTCATATTCATCTCTTCAGAAAAAGGCGGGGCAGAGAAAATAGCTTGCCTAATCCCAATACTAACACAATATTGATTCACATTCATGTTCGGCATTTATCGACGTGCATTGCATACAATGGAGGCTATCATTTAGTCTACTGTGTTCAAAGGAAAAGGGAATCGCATTAGAAAATAGATGGAGCACACCATTTATCCAGCCCTAATTTTATGTAATGTAAACCATTCAAACCCTGTGCGTGACAGTGAAAAATGCATGTCCTGATGAAAAATCAAACTGATTTATCTTCAAGATAATTAAGGCTGTAGAATGTCTGTACTTTAAGTCTATCATTTTTTAAACCCATATGATGAAATTAACTTCTCTTGCTTTTCTCTGTGCTCTAATGACGAATAGTAAATGCGTTTGTGTGTGGAGATCAAGAGACTTTTTGCACTGACCTCTGGGAAATTTATCCAGGTGATGACACATAATTATACGTGACCAGTGAGTCACGTTCTTCACTTGGGAAGGGGTAGCATTCAGTCAAGGCAATAAGTGCTGAAATGGCCAATGGTGGATAAAGCAGTGATCTAGGCTAGGTCTAGGGTAGCCACTTGCAGCACTACTTCAATCAATCAATGGCATTTATTAAGCACTTACTGTATGCAGAACACTGTTGCAAAGTACAATGCAACATAGTTGGTAAATATGTTCTCTCCTTACAAGGAGCTAACAGTCTAGAGGGTGACAGACCTTAAATTAAATTACAGATATGGTCATAAATGCTGTGGGACTGAGGGTGAAAGGAATACCAGGGGCTTAAAAGGTACAATTCCAAGTGCAATGGGTGACCCAGAAGGGAGAGGGAGTAGGGGAAATGAGGGCTTAGCTTGTTGTGGGTAGGGAATGTGTCTTTTGTATTGTTATTGTATTGTTATTGTACTGCCCCAAGTGCTTAGTACAGTGCTCTGCACATAGTAAGTGCATGGTAAATACATTTGACTGGCTGACTGAAAGAAGGTCTGTTGGAAGAGATGTGCTTAAATAAGGCTTTGAAGGTGAGGAGAGTGGTGGTCTATTGTATCTGAAAAGAGAAGGAGTTCCAGGACAGAGGGTGGATGTGGGCAAAGGATTGGTGGTGAGATAGATGAGATCAAGTTTCAGTGAGTTGGTTGGCATTAGAAGAGTGAAGTAAGTGGACTGGGTTGTAGTAGGAAATCAGTGATGTAAAGATAGGAGGGGGCAAGCTGAGTGAGGGCCAATGGTAAGGAGTTTCTGTTCAATGATAGGAAACCCCTGGAGGTTCTTGAGCAATACAGGGACATGGACTAGAGTTTTTTTAAGATAGATCTGGTCAGCAGACTAAAGGAAGATATAGAATGGGGAGCGACAGGAGGCAGGGAGGTCAGCAAGGAGGCTGAGGCAATAAAGTAGGATTATAATAAGTGCTTATCAGCATAATAGCAGTTTGCAATGTGATACTAAAGCTGAAGGATATAGTGACAGATTGAATTTTGGGGTTTGAATGAGAGAGACGAATCAAGGGTAATGAATGCCAACTGCATTCAGAACTGTATTGTGTAATTCAGTGAATTAAGTGCTTGTGAAGAGGCAATGGAAGTAAAAAATGTGAACTCTACCCTTACGATCTAACAGTAGAGAATACACAACTCATTTTAGATAGGAGGAAAAAGGAAATGGAAAGATGGATAGGTGAATGAATAAAGTGCTAAAATGGGGTTTGTAAATGAATAGGGTGAGTAAATTGACATATACGAAAGTGCTACAGGTAATTGTGAGTTCATAGCTTCTGAGGTCATAATGTGCAGAGTATAACCAAGGGAAGAGTAAATTAATTGTGGAGAGTTTCAATCTGTCAATATTTACGGACTGTTTACTTTATGCAGAGCACTATATACTCTTGGGAATGTACAAAAGAGTTAGTAGACATGATCCCTGCCCTCAAGAAGCTTACTATTTATTGAGGGAGACCTACACTAAATAAATTACAGGTATGGGGAAGCAATGGAGTAAAAAGATAAGTTCATTAATTCAGTGAGTTGCGAGTATCTAAGTGCTTAGCTGATGGTGGAGGGGGAGATAAATAGGCTGGAGAGAAAGAGAAGTGACAGATTGGCACTAGGGTTGGAATATAGATTAGGAAGTTGAGAGATTAATCAGGTAAGGCCTCTGAGAGGAGTTGTGATTTCAGAAGACAGGAAAAACAAAGAAATATCATGGTGTAGTCGAAAGAACAGAGACCGGGGAGTTAGAGGACCTGAGTTCTGATCCCCGCTTCATCACTTGTCTGCTATGTGACCTTGGGCAAGTCACTTAACTTTTCTGTGCCTCAGTTACCTCTTCTGTAAAATGGAGATTAAAACTGGGAGTCCTACGTGGGACAGGGACTGTGTCCAACCTGATTGTCTTGAATCTATCCCAACACTTACTGCAGTGCTTGAAACATAGTAAGCACTTAACAAATGCTATTTTTTTAAAAAAAAGGATCTTCTGGATTTGAAGGGGCTGAAGGCTTCAAGAAGAAGAGTATGAGCTACATAGTATTGGTAAGAAAAATGAGAATGAGGTGCAGTGAGTAGATTCACTTTGAGAAGAGTGAAATGTGTGACCGGAGTGAAATGGGAAAAGAGAGAGGGTAAATAGTGGGGACAGAACTGAATAAATTCCTTGAGGTTAATGGTCAGGAGCATCTGCTTGATGTGGAGAAGAAGCAAGGCCTAGTGAACAGAGCAAAGGCCTGGATTCAGAAGGACCTGGGTTTAAAATCCTGTGTCTGCCACTTGTCTGTTGTGGAACCTTGAGCATGAATGAATGAATGGTTATGCCAAGTGTTTGGACCAACATAGTGGAAGTTTGGCTGGAGAGGGAGGGAAGGACTCTGGAGATGCTGTGCAGAAAGACCCAACAGACTTTGGTGAATAAATGAATATGGGTGTTGAAATGAAAAAAAGAGTTAAAGATAATGCCAGTTTTGGCCTTAAGAGGTGAGGAGGACGGTGGCATTTTCTACAGTGCTAGGAAGGTTAGATGGAGAAGCAGCGTTAGATGAAGAAGAAGGTTAGAGAAGCAGCGTGTCTCAGTGGAAAAAGCATAGACTTTGGAGTCAGAGGTCATGGGTTCAAATCCCAGCTCCTCCAATTGTCAGCTGTGTGACTTTGGGCAAGTCACTTAACTTCTCTGTGCCTCAGTTACCTCATCTGTAAAATGGGGATTAAGACTGTGATCCCCCGTGGGACAACCTGATCACCTTGTAACCTCCCCAGTGCTTAGAATAGTGCTTTGCACATAGTAAGCACTTAATAAATGCCATTATTATTATTATCATTATTATTATTATTACTATGGAGGAGAGGATTTGGGATGGAAAATAAGGTGAGGTTTGGACATAGGGAGCCTGAGGCACTGGTGGGGACACCTATGTATAGATGTCTTGGTGGCAGGAGGAGATGCAAAATTGCAGAAAAAAGAGAGGTTGGGACTCATCCACATGGAGTTTGTAGTTGATGCCATGAATATGCTTCTCAAAGGAGTGAGCGTTGATTGAGAATGGAACCCAGAACTGAATCTTGAGGGACACCCACAGTTAAGGATTGTGAGGCAAAAGAAGAGTTGGCAAAAGAAGCAGAGAAGGAGTAGCCAGAGAGGCTGTGGGAGAACCAGGAGAGGACTATCAGAGAAACCAGTGTTGGATAGTGTTTCCAGGAGAAGGGGTTGGTCCACACTGTCAAAGTGCAAGCAGGATTAGGATGGAATAAAGTCCTTTAGATGTGGCAAGAAGGTGACCATTGGTTTCATGGGAACAAGATTACAGAGAGTTAAGGAAGGAATTGTAAGTCAAGAAGCAGAGGGAATGGGTGTACATAACCCAGATGAGGTGCTTGGATAAGAGGAGGGAGATAGGGCAATATATGGAGGAATATGGCTTAGTGGAGGAAGCAGGGGACTGAGAATCCGGAGACAGGGACGCTAAACCCGGTTCCACCACTTGCCTGCTGGGTGACTTGGGACATGTCATTTAACTTCTCTGAGCTTCAATATTCTAATCTGTAAAAATGTGGAAAGAAAACCATTCTACATCCCTCTTGGGCTGTGAACCCCATGTGTAACCGGGACTGTATCCAATCTGCTTATACAGTATATACTTTCTCACTGTGCCTCGTTCTCGCCTGTCTTGTCATCGATCCCTGGCCCACGTCCTACCTCTGGCCTGGAATGCCCTCCCTCCTCACATCCACCAAAGTAGCTCACTTTCCCCCTTCAAAGCCCTACTGAAAGCTCATCTCCTCCAGGAGGTCTTCCCAGACTAAGCCCCCCTTCTCTGCTCCTCCTCCCCTCCCCATCGCTCCTACTCCCTCCCTCTGCTCTACCCCCCTCCCCACCCCACAGCACTTGTGTATATGTGGACATATTTATTATTCTATTTATTTTTTTAATGATCTATATAAATATACCTAGAATTCTATTTATTTTGATGCTACTGATGCCTGTCTACTTGTTTTGTTTTGTTGTCTGTCTCCCTGCTTCTAGACTGTGAGCCCGTTGTTGGATAGGGATTGTCTCTATCTGTTGCCAAATTGTACTTTCCAAGCATTTAGTACAGTGCTTTGCACACAGTAAGCGCTAAATCAATTCAATTGAATGAATGAATGAATATACACTTCAGACGTTGGTAAGTGCTGGGGTAAATACAAGATAATAAGGCTGGTCAGAGTTCCTATCCCACACTGACCTCTCGGTCTAAGTAGGAGGGAGTAAGATTTAATCCTCATTTTATGGGTAAGGTAACTGAGGCATAGAGAAGTTAAGTGACTTGCCCAAAGTTATATCTGCATTAAAACCCAGGTCCTGTGACTCTCAGGCCTGTGCTCTTTCCACTGGACCATGCCGCTTCACAGTAGTTGGCTAGTTCATGAGGGATAGGAGAGAGGCATGACAGAGAAATGCCCAGGAAATAAAATTATCCAATGATAATAATAATAATGATAGTATTTGTTAAGCACTTACTAAGTGCCAAGCACTGTTCTAAGTGCTGGGGTAGATACAAGGTAATCAGGTTGTCCCATGTGAGGCTCACAGTCTTAATCCCCATTTTACAGATGAGGTAACTGAGGCACAGAGAAGTTAAGTGGCTTGCCTAAGGTTACATAGCAGACAAGTGGCAGAGGTGGGATTAGAACCCATGACCTCTGACTCCCAAACTCATGCTCTTTCCACTAAGCCAAACTGCTTCTCTAATGTGAATGAAATACTAAAAGTAAATCTGTAGAATTTATAGTACATTCCATTTAGCATATAGTTGAAAAATATTTACAAAATGTGCCCAAATCTTAGCTTTGCCCTGTGCCTCTCCTAGATTATGATGGCATTTGGCAGCACACATTTTTGACACACTTTAGGTGGAAGGAAAGATATCAGGTAAATGATTGAAGACTGAAGTGTGTTCTAGAACTAGAAATCCCAGAAACACTTGCTTAGATTCCACACATTTGAGATGTAGAGTCAAAAATATTTCCTGCAAATTGAAATACTGGTTTCTTCTAAAACATTTGCCCAATTTTCCTGTCCTCAGGGTCATTACTGACTATCTTAACTGTATGTAACTCTATGGCTAGCAAATTTTAATTGGAATTGTTACCAGTAACTTTATTGCAAGGATTTGGGCATAGAAATAAAATATAAAATGTACCCTCCTTTCTCTTATTTTATCCTTAGGGATTTTATTGCTCAGTGGCAGCTGGGTTTACATTATATTTAATAAAACATTAATAGGCACTTTGGGGTTTAAAGATGTAATGCAATTCCTTTTCAGAACAATAATTCCATAAATACAAATAAAATGCCTTTTTGGGTGCATTATGTGACCATAATTAAACTAAACTTTGGGCTTTAAAAATGTAATGCAATTCCTTTTCAGAACAATAATTCCATAAATACAAATAAAATGCCTTTTTGGGTGCATTATGTGACCATAATTAAACTAAACTTGACTTAAAACAGTTTTGAAATATTCAATGAGCCTACTGCGAAGCTGGCTTTGGAAGCTAATTCACTTTTTTTTTTTTTTTACCATTGAGGTTGTTTGGTAATCCACACAAGGAGTTTTGTGAGGGAGGAAGGGAGGGGAGAAATTATGACATTAGCAATAAAACAACAAAATGTGCCATAGAATGAATCCTAGTTCTTTAATGTGCTCCATTTCCCAAAATATTCCCCTTCTCAAGTGCTTTAATTTAGGTGTTAAATGTTGTAGAGATAAAAAATGCAGTATCTTGTATTGAGGGGAGCAAACAATGAGGGCTGGGAAACTGCAGTGCTATTAAAGAAAGAGTGGGATGCTTTCACTAATGAAACAAGGTAACTGGATGAAAAGGAGGCATAGGAAATATTATCTCATCCTGCCCCACTTTACTTAAGTCCTGGTTGAAAAACATTTGGGATTCATTACTTTAGTTTCAAATTTAGTAAAATAAAATTTGGGGGGGATGCTTACATAGTGTTATATATGTTTATGAAAATGTTATTTTAGGAATCCTCATTTTGGACTAAAGAGCACATTTTGCCTGTTGTAGCTTTACAGGTTTTTTTGTTGTTGTTAGACAGCTAGGTTGTAGCAGACAGTTATGACTAAAACCTGGCAGGGGAAATGCAAGGATGGAAAGGATGCAAACTACAAAACTCAGAGGGCATTGCCTACTTTTTCCAGATGCCACTAAGCCATTCTAAAAGGGTATTTGCCTTCTCTGCTACAGGTAGAGAATTACACCATACTCTGGGGCTGACAGAATGGAGTTTAGATGTCAGTAATGTTTTCTGAGAAAAATTACCTTTTCAGTGTTCTGCTTTTGGCTCTGCTGGTAGTTATCTCTCTTCCTTATAAGGAACTCTGGCCCCTGCAACAGACTTCCCGCCTACTCCTTGATCTGTTCCTGCTTGGAATCCTGACAGAAGAATATTTCCAAGTCATTAGGACCATCACTAGGTACCTTTCTGTCCAATAAACATCTGTGATTAAAAAAACTAGGTTATCTAATTTCACATCCTTTAAGTTACAAACCTTTTCCTTCTTCTTCTGAGGAAAAGCCTTAGAACAAAAGTGCTCTGAGGGTCAGCTCCAACCATATGTTAAATCTCTCAGCATCCTGATGCTAAGTTATTCATTTTTTAATCTCTATGTTTTAATTCTTATCAATTTGTAATATTGACTAAATCTTGACTTTGTCCATTATTCTGTTGGGAAACCTAACTCAGCCTTGACTACTGGGGCTTTTGTAGAGCTAGCAAATGGGTCCTGGCTAACTTCTATATCCCCTCTTTTCTTCTGGAATGGAGTGAATATTGGAGGATTAATATTATTTTTAATTTTAATGCTTGTTCAGTATATATAAACAAGATGACACCACCATCCTCATGAAGCATGTATTTATAATAGTTATGAATTTTGTTTTTTGTTGGTGACTCTTGTGGTCTCTAGTGATTTATGAAACTATTACCTGTAAGGCATTAAACTTTATGGTAAACATAGGTTAAATTCCTGCCACAACTATCACATTCTGGCATCAAAATACAGCTCATAAAGGCATTGAGAGTTGATTTTTTTTTGTCTGTCTTCTCAATCCAGCTTCCAGGAACCTTGCTTTATGTTTACCATAAATTTCATCACTCACTGGTTGCCATCAGGTCTGAACGTTTAAACCCCATGAGCAGCAAAATGTTACAGCCCTTAAGCTGTTCTTGCTCAAAATAAGTAACTAAAGAAACAGCCAAATAGTCAAATCTTTGTGGGGTAAGATATGGTTTCTCAAAGGATTTCCTAAGGAGAAACTTCTCAGGTGACCCAAATCTACAGAGGTCAAATATATGTCTTTGGAGCCAGGATCACTAGACCTGTTGAGAACTTCTCCTACAAGCTTGATGTGAGCATGGGTGGTGGATGGAATTATGGGCTTTTTCATTTTCCTTTCCTCCATCTCACTGTCATCCCAGGAAAATTCAGGGCAGACCCAAGGATCTGACAGGCAGTCAGTGAAATGTTGTTGTTTTGTTGTTTGTATTTGTTAAGTGCTTACTAATTGCCAGGCACTGTACTAAGTGCTGGGGTATATACAAGATAATCATGTTTTTTTTATTTATTCAATCGTATTTGTTGAGCACTTACTTTGTAGAGCACTGTACTAAGCGCTTGGGAAAGTACAATATTGGTGTATTAAAGTACAATACACCAATAAACAGTGACATTCCCTGACCTTAATGAGCTCACAGTCTCCAACCCCACTCTAGAGTGGGGTTGGACACAGTCCATATCCCACATGAGGCTCACAGTCTTAATCCCCTTTTGACAGATGGGGAAACTGAGGCACAGAAAAGTAAAGTGACTCACCCAAGGTCACCCAGCAGACAAGTGACAGAGCCAGGTCCTCCTGACTCCCAGCCCCATGCTCTATCCATCCGGCCATGCTGCTTCTCTAAAGGTCCTGCCCAGAGCTGCCTGCCCTTCAGGTAGACAGCAAGTCAGTTGCACTGTTGGACTATTACAGAGGGAAACAACCACATCATTCAAAACCTTAGTTTTCCCAATGTGAGTCTAATGGCTTTCAACCCATGTCTGAAATGCTTTAGCAAAATCAGATGTTTGTCAGAGATCTTTATCCATCAGCTGGCCACTGCTTCCAGGTGCTCCCAGGGGTAGAGGGTATGAACCCAGAGTCAGTGAGATAATATATGGTAATATGGAGGGACTACTCTCTGAAGTGTTTTGCTCTTGGGGAGAAATTCCTACAGATTTCAGCCAAGTCTGCAGTCTCCTAACACACAACTTTCCATCTACACATGCACCTCAGAAAAGTCCATTCTCCCCTGGAATTTCTAGCTGCCCAGCAAAGACACAATGTGCTCTGATACTTCCCAGACTGTAGTGTGTCTACAAGTCATCATTTCCCAACATCTTTGCCAGGAGGTTTCCTTGACAAGTGAGTGAAAAGGGGTTGAATGTGGTGGCACAGATAAGAAGAATATAGTTTGGGGATCTGTTTTGAGAAATAAGCATTGGTTTTGCTCTAGGCAGACTTGACTACACAGTACTCATTGAAGTAATCCAGCTGTTTAAAGATGCATTTTATTTGTATTTATTGTTTTCTTCACATTGTTGTAAGAAAACTTTGCTGGTTTCCCTTCCTATGTAATGACAATTATCAAGCTCGGAAAATAGCACTTGAGAAATTCAGAATTTAGATTAAGATGAATTTTAAAATGAAGAATTAGAACGAAACTCAAATTTCTGATCCCAAGAAAGAAGAATCACATCAAGTTGGTTACCCAATCAGGTTGAAAGGCATTTGCAACCAACTTCTTCAAACATGGGTCAGAAACAGATACTACTGTTGCTAAGGCAACTGCCGAGCTTTTAATATGTTGTGTGAGTGTGTCAGAGGGAGTGTGTGCATGTATGTGTGTGTTTGTTACATATAGTCACTGCAGTTGCAAAAATAAGATAAAGGTTGCTAAAAATTCAATGTTTCCCTCTTGCGGCTAAAAAACGCTTTATCAAATCTTACTTTGGGGCAGTGATTTTTCATATGCATTAGTACATGCTGGAATTATTTAATTACTTTTACTAGCAAGTTTACAGACAAGAATATCCCTATCATATTGCATATTCTAAAATGAGATTATTTACAATCCAATCTAAAGAATGCTGACTGCTGTCATTGGAAGCTAAAGCTGTATCAGCATTTAAATTCCCACTTTTCTGGGCAAAAACCCAACTGGCTGATTCAATTAAACTCTTTATGTTTTATATTACCTAGAAGTTCACAATATGAAGTGATTCCCAGAGTCTGAAGCCATGCCTTTATGATTGCAATTTGGTAGCAAGACAATTTCTAAGGACTATTTTACTTGAACTGCAGTGAAAATGTCAGGACATAACATACTTTCTGATGTGGGTTTTATGAAAGGCACTCCAAAATCAACCATTATTTCAAGCACATGTAATAAATTACCTTCATTATTCATTAGAGTGTAAATATGCATTTGTATTTGCAAATATGGTGGTTTCCTAAGCCAAGAAGCCTGTAATCAAAAGCCCCTTCAATCATTTAGGGAGGTAACAAATGGATGAACAAATGGCGAGAGCACAAAGGAGCTTCTTTAATTGGTAATGGAGATAATCTATAGAGGTACTGAAATGTAAGGGGCCCAGTCCACAACCATAAACCTGGGATAAACTGGGACGTGTAATTCATACTACACTTTGGGTAGGCTGTATCTCATAAAGGTAAAAAAAATCAGTTTTGTTTATGGTTTCTTTGCACCAAAAAAATAATTCTTACCACATAAGCTATATTTTCTTAATGATCCTAGTAAAAAAAAAGACTTTCATAATCCTTAATCACGAGATTCTGGGCTGCTGGAGCACTCTTGTTCTCAAGTGTGTGTACTCAGCTGATGGATGATCACTATTTGGTATTCTGCTAAATAAGGACAGAGTCCAGAATAGTGTCACTAAAATGTCATGAAAGAAAAAGGGCCACAGTATTGAACTCTCCAGTAGGCTGAATCTGTATTTTTACAGAAATGAATTCTAGTTTCTATGTGCTTATGTGGGAACTCATGATAGTGGATGAGAAAGATGTAACAGAACAGAGAAGCAGCATGGCTTTGTGGAAAGAGCCCGGGCTAAAGAGTAATAGGTCGTGAGTTATAATCCCCACTCCACCACTTATCAGCTGTATGACTTTGGGCAAGTCACTTAACCTCTCTGTGGTTCAGTTACCTCATCTGTAAAATGGGGATTAAGACTGTGAGCCCCACGTGGGACAACTTGATTACCTTGTATCTAGCCCACCGCTTAGAACAGTGCTAGGGCACATAGTAAGTACTTAAGTAACATCATCAACAATTCATAAACAGTGCTTTATAGCCATTGCCCAATAGTAAGCTTATTTCCAAACCTTATGACCTTCATCTCATTGAAATTCAGTATCACAAAGGGACAGAAGGGATCCCCCAGATTATAAGCAGGCATGCACCTGAATCTCCTCAGAAAGATAGCTGTCTAAAATCCCATAAATACAAGAGGAATTTAAAGTGTTGTGCTCATAAAAATAGATCCAAATAGAATAATTATTGGGTAGCACTACACTTGATGATGATGATGGCATTTATTAAGCACTTACTATGTGCAAAGCACTGTTCTAAGTGCTGGGGAGGTTACAAGGTGATCAGGTTGTCCCACGTGGGGCTCACAGTCTTAATCCACATTTTACAGATGAGGTAACAGGCACAGAGAAGTTAAGTGACTTGCCTGAAGTCACACAGCTGACAAGCGGTGGAGCCGGGATTTGAACCCAAACTGAACCCAATGGACTCCAAAGCCCATGCTCTTTCCACTGAGCCATGCTGCTTCTCCAACTTGTGTCCTTGACAATTTTTTCACAATATCACTCGTGGCCAAGTAATCAGAAAGGGCAGTTCAGGAAAACCAATACGTTCAAGTTATTTCTTCATGCTTTGGGGAATATTTGACCCTTGTCTGATCTAATTATCTTGTATCTACCCCAGAGTTTAATAGAGTGCTTGGCACATGGTAAGCGCTTAACAAATAACAGAATTATTGTTATTATTATTTGTTTTGAGCCCCAAATCCTAGTCCTAGGCAGTCTTAGACAAATGAGTAGTTGGAGGAAGACCATACCCCACCTGCTTTTGCCTAAGTCTTCTTTAGCCTGGCCCCAAGTTTAGATTTCTGCTCCACAATGTATAGTTTTCTTTATGATTCACAGCAGAAAATGCTGGACACTAATAATAATAATAATGCTTTTGTTAAGTGTGTACTATGTGACAGGCAGAGTACTAAAAGCTGGGCTGGCTACATGTAAATCTAGTTGGACACAGTCCCTGTCCCATGTGGGGCTCACAGATTCAATCCCCATTTTAGAGATGAGGTGAGGTCCAGAGAAGTAAAGTGACTTGCCCAAGGTCACACAGCAGACAAGTGGTTGAGCCAGGATTAGAACCCACAACCTTCTGACTCCCAGGCCCATGCTGTATTCACTATGAAACTGCTCTCACTTTTCCCAAAGTGCTTTTTACACATCACATTTTATCCTCAAATCATCCTCACAGGTGGAGAAAGGCAGACACTATTACCTTAAATTTTACAGAAGTAGAAGTGGAGTCCCAGAGAAGTTGTTATTTCCCTGAAGTCTACCAGGAGAGACCAGTTAGAGATGAGAAAGTGGAATCCAGTTCTCCAATCTACTCAGCTGTTGCTCTTTCTACTAGGTCATACTGCCTCAATACCAAGAGTCCCATCACCAAAGATTTATCATCTCCTAGGTACCCAGCTTCCTAGGAAAAAAACCTAAGAACATCTTTAGTGCCGTTCTGAGCCCAGACAATAGTCCATCCCTCCCAGTAGTCTTCCTCTGACATACTAGAATGTGAGGAGGAGCCTTGCAATGTTTGCCTGCCTCTAGTCCATTCTGTAGTTCTTAAAGCGATCTTCATGGTCACATATGAACCAAGTAAGAACTCTAACTTGCATCAGGAAGGGCTTCTCAAGGGGGAGCCCCTTATATCTCACATTGAATTTAGTCCTTACAAATTGCATGTGTAGTGAAATAAAAATTGATGAGCAGCAAAAATCTTCAAGGAAACTGCATTCCTTTTTAACGAGAAACCCTCCGCAATCATTTGTTTTACAGAATCAGAATCTCAGGATGCGTTTCAGGAAATAGTGTTTGTACCCTCACTGGGACTTGTCATAAACTGATTCAACTAAAAAGTTACCTAGAAAAATTAAGCACTCAAAGAAACCTTGGCAGCACTGGCATTTCCTGGATTTCAGGGAACAATTCTGATTTGTGATCTCTTAAGTCCGTAACAATTTGCTATTTCTAATTTATTGCTTCATTTGTGACTGCTGCTACAGCAAGGTAAATTTATTCTGATTTGCACAACCTAAGTCCTTCCTTTGACAGTGACTAATTATTACCTGAGTTAAAATAATGAAAGTGTCGGAAAGTGTCCGAATGCAATTTGTTAGGAAAACATGCGGCATGCTGTGTTACCTCAGTCCAGAAAAGCCTAAATGATCAGAAACCATGGGGAATTAATATTCTCCCCCACAAAGGTTATAATGTGAGGAATTTCAGAATCTTTACCAAGTAAAGGTCTGAATTGTGTCACACTATGTATGCCTATGTGTTCACTAAAATCTCACTCTTTGAGAAATCAACAATTATTTTGTTGTCTGTTAATATTTATAACAACAATTATTTTGTTTCTGATAAGGAATTTTAGCTAATTCATTACACAATACTTATCTAAAGAGTAAAAAATCCTCCATGAGGAATGGGTTAACAGTATGTCTCAAGATGAAGCCAGTGGTGGGCTGCAAGCTACTTGGCCTTAGTTATATGACTGGCTTCAGAAATGAAAGAGACAATGAATTCCTCATTTATATCATGTCCAAATAATATTCCTTACCTAGTAATCAAAACTTTGAGTCTCTTGACAGTTTTGTATTTCTAGAGAGGCACTCCTAAAAATGAAAAGCAAAGGACTATGAAATGGTGCAAACTAGACAAGTTAGAATTACTCCATAAAAAATACGTGTAATCATGGAAGTAATTTCGGTCATGCTTAAATTAAATCTCTCTCACATAAGGGCTTTATTTAGATTTAGAAACATAATTTTATATGCTCAGTAAATAGTAATTGAATAACAAAATCCAGAAACTGAAATGTAATACCCAATTTTTACAACATATGTGGCATCTGCATAATTTTTTAGATGAGATATATTTGCATGATATGTGCAACTAGAGGATCATGAGTCTAGCCATCTATGAATTTCATAGACATCAAGGTCACTAGTCAACCGTTGTCAATAGCCTACATTTAGCACATTCTTGAATCTCCAGAGCCCCCATACACTTTGGGATAAAGTGGCATTTGATGTGCAATAAAAATGTATTATGTTTAGATGAAGTACACAGATAAACATATTTAATGGTATTTCAGATATGGAGTACTAATTATAATAATACACCATTCAAAGTGTTTGAAAGAACACAGTCCTAGGGGTCAGGGAACCTGAGTTCTAATCCCAGCTCTGCCACTTGCCTGTTGTGTGACCTTGGGCAAATCATTTTACTTCTCTATGTCTCAGTTACTTCATCTATAAAATAGGGATTAAGACTGAGATCCCCATGTGGGACATAGACTGTGTCCAACCTGATTAGCTTGTATCTTATCCTGGTGCTTAATGTAGTGCCTAGCACATAGTAAGCACTTAACAAATGTCATTTGAAAAACAAAACAAAACAAAAAAAGTTCAGTTCTTGGCTTATAGTATGCACTTCACAAATACCACAATTATGATGATGATGATGGCATTTATTAAGCACTTACTATGTGCAAAGCACTGTTCTAAGCGCTGGGGAGGTTACAGGGTGATCAGGTTGTCCCACGGGGGGCTCACAATCTAAATCCCCATTTTACAGATGAGGTAACTGAGGCCCAGAGAAGTTAAGTGACTTGCCCAAAGTCACACAGCTGACAGTTGGCAGAGCTGGGTTTTGAACCCCTGACCTCTGACTCCAAAGCCCAGGCTCTTTCCACTGAGCCACGCTGCTTCTTGATAATGATAATTATCATTATCACCATTATAATTATTATTTTCATGTCACGCAAATTTTTTTAAAAGCAATTATTTCTTCAGTACTTTCTTACATCTGATAGTAACGAGTGTTTAGCAGGCTTCATTACCTATCTATCTATCTATACCTTCTGTATAGATAAGAAAAACAAGTTTGTCATGGAAAACTACATAACATGAGATGATTTACTCAGAGCAGGCAATGCGTTACCGTAGTGGCCAAAATTACATTGAGCAAAAATCTCTGTGTAATGTTTTCCTGGTATTGAGAGAAATCTTGTGCAATTTTGTTATGATTTCCCAGCCAATAATACAGCATGTCTAAAATAGAAACTTGGGCTTTTCACATTTGACTGCTTTCAGAAAAAATTCCATTTAAGCCAAGATTATTGTGGGACAAATTCTGAACTGGTGAGATCAGTGATGGAATTTGGGCTGTGTTGACACAAATATCCATTATTAATTAATCAGTGGCAGTTTTGAGGGGTTAGTGCATGCTAGGTACTGTACTAAGTGTTTGGGAGACCATACCCCAAAGATTCAAAGACTCATGTTCCCTTCCTTCAAGGAGTTTACAATCTAATAGGGCAGACAGACAAAAGTTACTTATAGGTAGTAAAATCCATAGGAAGAATGTCTAAGCAGGGCAAAGTATCGACATATCAAGGTATCTGTTAACTAATAACTGAATGTACAAGTAAATATGGAAAAAAATAAATAGCATGCATATGTAAACAAGTGCTGAGGATACACTTAAAGTATGTAAAATTGCCAAGGCTAAGAGCTGTTGTGTTGGGGTTTTTTCTTTTTAATTTTGTTTTGTTTTTAATGGTGTTGGCTAAGTTCAGGGATAGATACAAATCAACTCAGTTGGACACAGTCCCTGTTCCACATGGAGCTCACAGTCTAAGTAAGAGGGAGAACAGTTATTGACTCACCATATTATAGTTGAGGAAACCAAGCCACAGAAAAGTTAAGTGGCTTCCCTAAGGTCACACAGCAGACAGGTGGCAGAGCCAGGATTTAGAATCTAGGTCCTCTGATTCCCAGGCTCATGCTTTTTCCAATAGACTATTCTGCTTTTGTGAGTTAATCATGGAAGGTTTACTGAAGTAGGTGTAATTTTACTCAAGCTCTAAAGATGGAGAGAGCTGTTTACTGGAAAGCCTATGGAGAAAGAGGTTCAAGATGGGGAGAACAGCAGGAGTTCAGGTCAGAGGTGTGAGCTCAGAGAAGAGAAGAATGCAGGTGGTGGGGAAGCGGTGAAGAAAGTCGATAGCCAGATAACATAGCTGGTGGAGAACCCTTGAAGCTACTGTTAAAGGGGACAACAGCTTCAGGCCTGCTTCCTAGGTCTCTCCACTTTCCTCTTTCCCTTCGGGAGCACTGACATCACCATATCCCTACAAACTGGCAAAGAGCATGTGAGACCCCTCTGTTCCTTTGGCAGTGTCCTATTTTCTGGCTTGTTGCTGAGGGGATATCAAGGAAGCCTCCAGAATCCAGGCAGGCTAGTGTTGGGATCCAGATTGGAGGACTGGCCCATTGATGCCTTATGAAATGAACTTTCTAACCATTAACTCATGGACCAGTCAAGAAGTGCTCCCAAAGAAGCATACGCCATGGACTTGTTGTAGCTTTGTCTCCATGAGCCCCAGCCTAGTCATCTTACAAACAAGCTGCATTTCAACCCAAGTACAGTATCTGCCAATTCTCCTTTTTTGACTGAAAAAGAACCCAGGCCTGCAGGGCTCTTTTTATTGTTTTCAAACTGCAGAGTGAAAATGAAAAAAAAAATGATAAAAATAAATGCAGCAGTCTTACCTAGTGGAAAGGACATGAACCCAGGAGTCTGAGAATCTGGATTCCAAACCTGGTTCTCTCTGTTATGTGACTGTGGCCAAGCCACATAACTCCTCTGTGCCTCAGTTTCCTCATCTGTAGAATGGGAATTCAATACTTGTTCTCTCTCCTTCTTAGAGTGTCAGCCCTATGAGGGTCAGGGTCTGTGTTTAACCTGATTATCCTGTATCTAACCCTGGGCTTAGTATAGTACTTGACACACAGTAAATGCTTTTTGAACACCACAATTATCATTATTAATTACAACAAATAATAATAACAATAATAAACTGCTTTCCTGTTTATCTTTTGAATATGCAATAAGGTTGCGGTGTGTAAATCCACTCGCAAGGCTTTGGAGGTCATAACACTAAATCCAGTAAATAAGGATTTTTGAGAATATGGCATCCCAGCTCTGCCGCTTGTCTGCGGTGTGACCTTGGGCAAATCACTTCATTTCTCTGGGCCTCAGTTATCTCATTTGTAAAATGGGGATTGAGACTGTGAGCCCAACATGGACAGGGACTGTATCCACCCCGATTTGCTTGTATCCACCCCGATTTGCTTGTATCCACCCCAACGCTTAGTACAGTGTAAGTACTAGTATGTGCTTAACAAATACTATAATAATAATACATTATTATTAATAACATTACATATTAATAATAACTACAGAAGCAGAGCTAACCAAGTCATGAATACGTGGTGCATGCAAAGCCAGTTTGGTTCATTTTTAGGGACCTACTTAATCAGCTCTACTTAGTACTCAAAATACCCAAAATATAAAAAGTGACTGAACTATAGATCCAAATCAGCCACACTCGCTAACCAACAAGACACAGAAGGAGGAGTCATTTAAAGAACATTCTGTATTTTTAAATCTTCATAATGGGTATAAACAGGTGACTTCCTGTGGTTTGTTGGACTATAATGGGAATGGATGTCAGGCAACAAGTTGAAGCTAAGTGCTATTCTTCCATAGTTTAACTCTGCCAGTGGTGCTGCAATATTCCGAGAACAACTAATCTGTGCTGTCGGGCCTTGACTTGAAAGTGAGAGTCAATTAAGCTGCAGATGGGAAGATTCAGGCTTTAGTTTCATTTTAGATTTTTGAACCTTCTGGATATGACAAAACTCTAAAGATGTTTTCTCCCAAACACCTGATGCTTAACTTTCTTTGGAAAGAGAAAAATAAGCCCATTCATGTTGAGCTTTCAAAAATATTATTTTGTGGATATGTGGCAGTTCAAAATTTCATTGATTCTCATAAAGATGTGTTTTGAAATAGATTGGCTAGCAATAAGTAGAAATGAGCCTAAAAAAATGTAGTTCAATATAGGACTCTGAACTTCCTAATCACATCTAATTTTTAAAATGATCTGCATTATCTGAAACAATATGTATATAAATTGACTGTTATGTACCATTCTACAGACACTTGTCGACCACTACATTGCAGAACTTTCATTGATTTCTTCAAATTAATCAATGACACATTCCCAAATTAATAAATGCCACTTTTTACAAGATAGGTGCAGTCTCAATACCCTTTTCAAATGGCAAAGCCCCTCCTTAAAGCTAGATTGCCTTGAACAAACATTTTGGGATTTAATTCCCTTTTTCAGTCATTATAAACTCTGAACTGTTCCTAATTAAACTGGATCCAATTGGCTAACCACACAGGATCATTTCAATCAAATTGATAAGTGAGATGTAAATTAATCACTTCCGGATGGAAATTAATCACTTCAGGATTGGATAGCAACCCAACCAGAATTCTGAAGGAATTTGAGGGGAAGTAGAGGAACTCTTGATTATGATATTAACATTTATTAACCACTTAGTATGTACCAAGTGCTAAGGTTCCTCCCGACATTCAAAACTGGCCTGTGAGGCCTTCATTAAGCATTAGCAGAAGATTTTCTCAGGTGTTCATGTCCAGTTTCAAGGTCTTCATGTAGTCTATCTTCAGTCTGTCTTCCCCTTTCCTGGTGAGAGCATGAACAGCACGCATTTATAGAACTACTCACACTGTCCATGGGGACAGCCTACAATGCCATGTAGAGCCTGGCTTAGAGCTGCAGGTTTGGGGTGCTGATGAGGGTGGCAGTTGAAAAAACAAAACAAAACAAAATTTATATTACAAATAAAAGGTACTCTTACATAATTGCCCCCAACAACAACAACAAAAAAAATCATGAACACACCGTAAACCAATAACCAGTCTGGCAGGATTCCATATAATAATAATATTAATAATAATGGTATTTGTTAAGTGCTTACTATTAGCCCTGGGGTAGATACAAGATCAATCAATCAATCGTATTTGAGCACTTACTGTGTGCAGAGCACTGTACTAGGTGCTTGGGAAGTACAAGTTGGCAACATATAGAGACAGTCCCTACCCAACAGTGGGCTCACAGTCTAAAAGGGAGAGAGATGATCAGGTACCACATGGGGCTTCCAGTCTAAGTAGGAAGGCTTAAAAGTATTGAATCCCCATTTTACAGATGAGAGAACTGAAGCACAGAGACATTAAATGACTTGCCCAAGGTCACACAGCAGACAAATGGCAGAGTTGGGATTAGAACCTACGTCCTTCTGACTCCCAGGGCTGCACTCTTTCCATTAGGCCACGCTGTTTCCCAAATGCAGTGTGCCAGAAATGAATACACCTTGATATCAGGGGGCTCCTGAGTTTCGTTGAGTCGTCGAATCTGCCCCTTAACATCCACTTCGATGCGCCCAGCAGGCCAGCCATTATCACCTTTGAGGACTGGCTGCTGGAAGGACACTTTGTTCTGGCCACGCCGTCCAATTCCCAACTCTGCTCCCAGGAGCCCCTCCCGCCCGCAGGCCGGGACGCCCTTTCCAGGGACTGCCTCCCCGACGACTTTGCCAACGACGACATCGACTCCTTCATGGTCACCATGGACACATTCCCTGCCCATAATGAGCTTACAGCATCACTAAAATCTGTCCTTTCCTCTCCGTCCAAACTGATACTGTGTTGATCCAAGCATTTATCTTATCATCTTGACTACTGTGTCTACCCCCTCACTGACTTCCCTGTCTCCTGTCTCTCCCCACTCCTGTCCTTGCTTCAGTCTGATGCCCAGATCATTTTTCTTGAAAAAAAAACCATTCAGTTCATGTTTCCCTGCTACTCAAATCGTTGCTCATTCACCACAGTAAGCTCACCGTGGGCAGGGAACTTGTCTACCAAGTCTTTTATATTGTACTCTCCCAAGCACTTAGTAGGGTTCTAGAAAGAGGAGGTGCTTAATAATCATGATTTAATTTTTTTAATGCTATTTTAAGGCTTACTATGTGCCAGGCACTGTACTAAGTGCTGGGGAAGATACAAGTTACTCAGGTCAGACGTAGTCCATGTCCCACATTGGATTTACAGTCTTAATCCTCATTGGATTGGACTGGCTGCTGGAAGGACACTTTGTTCTGGCCACGCCGTCCAATTCCCAACTCTGCTCCCAGGAGCCCCTCCCGCCCGCAGGCCGGGACGCCCTTTCCAGGGACTGCCTCCCCGACGACTTTGGCAACGACGACATCGACTCCTTCATGGTCACCACGGAAACCAGTGAGTGCCCGGGACTGACCACCCATCCGACCCTCCCCACCTCCCCCTTGAGGAGGAGGAGGAGGAGAAGGAGGAGGAGGGGGACGAGGAGCTGGAGCCTGCGCTTGGGACCCCTCCCCTGAAAAAGTTCCGCTCCCTCTTCTTCGGCTCCGTGCTGACCGGCCTCCAGTCCCACGGCTCCCCGAGCCGGGTTCTGGCCGAAAACAGCGACGGCGAAGCCTGAAGGGGCCGCCTGCACCCGAAGACCCTCTCTTCCCCCTCTCCACCCAAGACCCCCCGACCCTGTAAATAAAACTGCATCGAGGGACCCAGCCGTTCCTGCCCTGGGGTGGCCCCATTTCCTGCTCTCACTCACCTGTGCAGAGAACCGTAATATGCATTTGAAAGAGTACAGCACAACAGAGCTTTGTTAATACGTTTTGTTTTGTCGTCCGTCTCCCCCTTCCAGTCTGTGAGCCCCCTGTTGGGTAGGGACCGTCTCTGTATGTTGCCAACTTGTACTTCCCAAGCGCTTGGTACAGTGCTCTGCACACAATAAGCGCTCAATAAATACGACTGAATGAATGAATACATTTGAGTCTGTGGGTAAAACATCTAAACAAAAGAACAACAACTGGGAAAGTTAAAGGTTAAAGGTTAAGTGGACCTCAGTCTGAAAGTTGAGCTGAAGAAAAAAGTGAGAGAAGAAAAAGTCGTGGAATTATCCTTTTTAATGGTACTTGTTAAGCACTTACTATGTGTCAAGCACTGTTTTTTATGGTATTTGTTAAGTGCCTACTATGTGTCAAACACTATTCTAAGAGCTAGGGTAGGTACAAGTTAACTAGGTTGGGACATGGTCCCTGTTCTCCCTGGGGCTCATAGTCTAAGTAGGAGGGAGAACAGGTAATGAATCCCCATTTTACAGTTGTGGAAACTGAGGCATGGAGAACTTAAGTGACTTGCCCAATTAGCAGAGCAATTGGCAGAGCCGGGATTAGACCCCATGTTTTCTGACTCCTAGTGCCATACTCTTTACACTAGGGCATATTTCTTCCCAATTTATTCTAAGCACGGATCTGGGAGTTTAAGAGGTTTTCCACTTCCTCTCAAAATGAACCTCTTCCAACTTGTCCATCCGACACCATCCTTTCACACTTTGTCCCCTTCTTTCTTCCCTCCAGAACTGCCATCTTCAACCATTCACTTTCCAATGGCTTCTTCTCCACTGCTTTCAAACATGCTTATGTGTCTCCGATCCTAATAAAAAACCCTTCCTTGACCCCACAGCTCCCTCCTCCCATTCATCTTAAAACTCCCTGAGCAAACTGTCTACACCTGCTATCTCCATGCCCTCTCCTTTAATTATCTCTGACTCCCTCCAGTCTGGTTTCTGCTCCCTTCACTCAATGGATACTGCCCTCTCAAAGGTTAGCAATGATCTCCTTCTTGCCAAATCCAAAGTTCTCTGCTCTATCCTAATCCTTCTAGACCTCTCAGCTTCATTCGATACTGTGACCACCCCCTTCTCCTAATCACTATGGGAGGCTATCAAGCTGAGTACTGGGTCACCTTCAATTATCCATCTAAACCCACTCTCTTGGAGTACTCATTCTCTTCCATGGCTTCAGCTAACATACTGTGTTAGCTAACACAGCTAACATGTTGAGTGAATCAATCTACAAATCTACATCTCTAGCCTTAATCTTTCTGCTTTTCTGCAGTCTCAGATTTTCTCCTGCCTTCAGTACATCTCTACCTGTCAACAACTCAAACGTAACTTGTACAAAACAGAGCTCCTCATCTTCCCATCTAAACCTGTCCTCTTCCTACCTCTCCTATCACTGTAGACAATACTACTATCCTCCCTGTTTTACAAGCCCGGAGCCTTGGTGTTATCCTTGGCTCATCTCTCTTATTCAACCCACATATTTAATGTTACCAAATCTTGTCGGTTCCACCTTCATAATCAATCAATCGATGGTGTCTATTTGCAGAACACTGTACTTGGGAGAGTACAATATAACAGAATTAGTAGACACATTCCCTGCCCATAACGAGCTTACAAGATCACTAAAATCTGTCCTTTCCTCTCCGTCCAAACTGATACTGTGTTGATCCAAGCATTTATCTTATCATCTTGACAACTGTGTCTACCCCCTCACTGACTTCCCTGTCTTCTGTCTCTCCCCACTCCTGTCCTTGCTTCAGTCTGATGCCCAGATCATTGTTCTTAAAAAAAAAGCCATTCAGTTCATGTTTCCCTGCTCCTCAAATGGCTGCTCATTCACCACAGTAAGCTCACCGTGGGCAGGGAACTGTCTACCAAGTCTTTTATATTGTACTCTCCCAAGCACTTAGTAGGGTTCTAGAAAGAGGAGGTGCTTAATAATCATGATTTAATTTTTTTAATGCTATTTTAAGGCCTACTATGTGCCAGGCACTGTACTAAATGCTGGGGAAGATACAAGTTACTCAGGTCAGACGTAGTCCATGTCCCACATTGGATTTACAGTCTTATTCCTCATTTTACAGATGAAGTAACTAAGGCACAGAAAGGTGAAGCGACTTGCTCCAGGTCACACAGCAGACAAGCGGTGGAGCAGGGATTAGAACCCGGGTTCTTCTGATTTCCATTCATTCATTCAATCATATTTATTGAGCACATAGTGTGCAAAGCACTGTACTAAAGCACTTGGGAGAGTACAATATAACAATGTAACAATAAACAATAAACTGGCCCTACTGAGAGCTCACCTCCTCCAGGAGGCCATCCCAGACTGAGCCCCCTCCTTCCTCTCCCCCTCCTCCCCCTCTCCATCCCCCTTGCCTTACCTCCTTCCCTTCCCCACAGCACCTGTATATATGTTTGTACGTATTTATTACTCTATTTATTTTACTTGTACATATCTATTCTATTTATTTTATTTTGTTAATATGTTTTGTTTTGTTCTCTGTCTCCCCCTTCTAGACTGTGAGCCCACTGTTGGGTAGGGACCGTCTCTATATGTTGCCAACTTGTACTTCCCAAGCACTTAGTACAGTGCTCTGCACACAGTAAGTGCTCAATAAATACGATTGATTGATTGATAAACAGACACATTCCCTGCCCACCATAAGCTTACAGTGTAGAAGGCTACCTCAGGGGAGTCAGCTTAAGGGGCATGGGGCTGTGGGGAGCATGGGGCAGTGCCCATACTCTATCTACTAAGCCATGATGCTTCTTGATGGATGGATTGAAACAGATAGAAACTCTTTATCATCTGCTTTAAAACAATCAAGTTGCCACCTCATATAATAATAATAATGACATTTGTTAAGCACTTACTATGTGCCAAGCACTGTTGTAAGTGCTGAGGGGGATACAAAGTGATAAGGTTGTCCCACGTGGGGCTCACAGTCTTAATCCCCATTTTACAAATGAGGGAACTGAGGCCCAGAGACATGAAGTGACTTACCCAAAGTCACACAGCCAAGAAGAGGCGGAGCTGGTATTCGAACCCATATAACCTCACTAATTTCCTACTAAAACTCAGACCACATGCTACACTCCTTCAATCCCAACCTACTTCACTGTACCTCAACTTTGTCTATCTCACAGCCAACCACTTGCCCATGTCCTCCTTTATCCTGGAGCTCGCTCTCCCATCTTCAAAGCTTTATTAAAATTACAACTTCTCCAAGAGGTCTGCCCTCACTACACCTTATTTCCCCTACTCTGTCTCATTTTTTTCATTGTCTGTGCACTTGGATCTGTACTCTTTAATCACTTAATATTTACTCCACTCTCAGCCCCACGGCACTAAAGTGCATATCTATAATTTATTTTAATGTCTGCCTCCTTCTGCAGTCTGTAAGTTCCTGGTATTCAGAGAGTGTGTTTACCACTCGGATTTATTGTTCTCTCCAAAGTTCTTAGTACAGTGCCATGCACACAGTGAGTGTTCAATAAATACCATTAATTGACAGACTTAAGTTCTACCTTCGCAGTGCCAACAGTGAGTGATCATTTAATTAATTGCCAAGAAAACCACTAACTCCAGTTCATATCTTGAAATAGAAATGATTGGCAACATCTTCTCAACGGTAGTGATACCATACTTAGTAGCAGGGAAGCTGGGAATTAGCTGTACAACTTGGTTACTTTTAATATTGTTCAGAACATTGTATGACATGGTTTAACACTGTAATATCTATATAGCATTACTTTTGAGAATAGTCCTTATTATTAGATGACATTATGCAAGATTAGACTAGTCAGTAGGAATTTTTTTTTCCCTCAGCATGTCATCTGAAATGCCTATTTTAAAATTACTTCAAGACCTTCTTTGTAGCATCCTGGGTAAAAATATACTTATGAATCACAAACCTGACAAGCCCTAGGCTGAGTAAGTTCTGTATAGAGAAGCAAGGCAAAGATATAAAGGTACACTACAGGTATGCAGTGACAGGAAGGATTAAAGATAAACAAAAGCAGCAGTTATTGGATGAGAAGTGCCAGAGAGAATTGTACACTAAAAATGCAAATTAAAGTGACTTAAAAACAAAGCTCTGGAATTCTAAGGATCAGATTCTGCTTCAAATGTCAGAAAGGGAAAAAAAGTATATTTTATTTGGTTAAATTGCATTATTTAGATTTAATTAGGCCAGGAAATGTATTTTTTTTCTTACTGGGTGCTTCAGTGAAACCCAGTGGATTTTTTTTTCAATCTCACATTATCCCAAGCAGTGGTTACATATGTTGTAAAAGCATCTTGATCTGAATGATAAAAGCCACTATTGAATTAATTACTTTTTACTGGTGGAATAAGGAACTTCACATTGACTTGAAGTTAGACTTTTCCAGGTTAAATTTTTATAGAACAACATTGCTATTCCAACAGTGTAACAATGTGGGGGCAGGGCAGGGGGAATTATATTTAAGTACACTTTTTGCCTACAAGAATTTTTCATATCTCATGTAACCAAATTCCTCTACAAGATTGACATTTCCGAAGAGAGGGAGAGGCAGACAGGTGAACTCGGATCAAAATCACCAGCCTTCCATTTTAAAGGTCAAGGTTGTTGCGGACTACTGTTGGGCTTTCAGTCTAAAGTTCCTGATTTCATTTTCAACACTCAGGAAATGTCCCTGAACAGAAGGAAGAGAAGTCTTCCTTTGCTTTTTCTGGGACTTCAAATTTGCAGAAATGTAGCCTGAGTCAGACCAGAAAAATGACTTCCTCAGATGTGTACTATTTTCCTGGAAGGGCGGAAAAGTTGTTTAATTTATTTAATTAATGGATTCTGTACCCATCTGAAAAGTGACTCTAGGGGATAACTATTTCCTCTACCCTACTTTGTACCCAGCTGTGATAGTGGATTGCTTTAGGACATTCACTTTGTGAACTAGTAAACTTTGTATTTTAATCATTTATATCCATGCTTCTAATTCACCTCTTTATGGTATCTAATTCATATTTCAAGATTTTGAATTCAGTCTACAATGTCCTGTGCCATTTGGACTATTGATATCTTCCATATATATCCTTCTATTATTTGAGAGTAATATTTTTGATTATTTCTATTCAGTTAAATTTCCCACTTCGTATAGGGAAGCAACCTGGCCTAATAGAAAGACCATAGGTCTGGGAATCAGAGGCTTTGGATTTTAATCCCAGCCCTGCCACTTCTCTTCTATGTGACCTTAGGCAAAAAATTTAGATTCTCTGTGCCTGTTTTTCCCCCTCTAAAAAATGGGGGTTAAACATCTGTTTTTCCCTCCTACTTATACTGTGAGTCCCATGTGGGACAGGGATTGTGTCGGACCTGATTATCTTGTCTCTACCTTGGTGCTTAGTACCTTAGAAAATGACTTAGATAACATCACTGTTGTCATGTCATGTCTGTGGTCATGCTTGTAAGAATTGTTGTCACAGCAGAGAGAAAATTCTCTATGTTCTTAACCTCTTTTCTCTCCTAAAGTGAAATTTATTCCTAGCTGAAGAAAATAATTATAATCATAATACTTGAGTTAGGGGGTTGTATGGGTACTGGCAAGAAACTATCCTACCACTACTTTAGTAATGGTATCTGGATGTTAGAGAGGTATGGCAACTATATAATGACTAAGAGAAATGTCGGATGGGCTGCCAGATCCATCCCAGACTCCTATCCTTTTGAGAGTTTGTTTCAGCTAATAATGATTAACAACAGAAGAAGAAGATGATGATAATAATAATAATAGTACTTATTAAGCACTTACCAAGCATTGTATGAAGTGCTTAAGTAGATCTAAATTAATCAGATCAGAGACAGTGCCTTTCCACATGAAGCTTGCAGTCTAGAGGACAGGTAGAACACTTATTGAATTATCAATCAATGAATCATATTTATTGAGCAAATTCCCATTTTACAGATGAGAAAACTGAGGCACCGAGCAGTTAAGTAACTTGTCCAGCATCACACAGAAGGCAAGTGGCAGAGATAGGATTAGAATCCAGGTCCTCTGACTCCCAGACCCATATTCTTTCCACTGGTCCTTACTGCTTCTCAGCAGATATTAAATAGCTAAACTTTGTGCTGAAAATATTAGGCCCTCTGACTCTGTTTATCAAGCAATAGACCATTGACATACTGCAAATTGTCAGCCAATTTCCTTACCATGTCAGCCATCAGATTCACTTAAATAAGTCAATGGAACCAAAACACTGAAGGCTGTAATATTTGACATTTAACACCTCTAAATGTTGAGTATCTCTAACTAGCCAGCACTGCATCTGAACCTGAAAGAATAACGTTTATCTTCATTATTAGACATCTACTCCTGCTTCACTTTTAAAGAGGCATGTGCCTCTACTGTGGGTTCAGCTTCCTGTGTTTAACCCCTGCCTGATCCAGGCTGATTTCCTCTAATGGAGCTTGACAGTTGTAGGGTTAATCCAGCCACAGGTCTCATGGTTTCCTCTCAGGAAACAATCTGTCCCTGAGAACATTCTGGCGGGTTGCAAGGTTATATTCCCCCAGGGTACCATCAAACCCAACCAGTGTTCCTTTCCCATTGTCTGCCAAATGGGCACCAATTAAGTCAACTGTTCTCCAATTAGAATTTTGAGGAATTTATCTTGTTCTCTTGTGCTCAGGCTCCCCAGCAGGGTCTGCTTTTGAAATCAGTTACTGGAGGGTGGGGGGAGGGAGTGGGAGGGAGAGAATTAAATAAATAAATAGCAGCTCTTTCCTGTAATCTGATATTCCTGGGTTTTTCCTGTTCCCATTCACACAACCTGATCCTGGGATATTTGACAACCGTTTGGTAATGTTGAGAGTTATTATCTACTTAATCCCTCAACCAGTGTGGTTTGCATTGATGGGCAGTTGGACCAACACAAGGCAGTCACAGTGGCTGTGTAACCCATCTTCTAATTGACAGAGGGAGGAGAAGGGCAGAAGCCCTTCTTCTTTATTTGAGATAGGTCTTTGCCTTTGATAGTTGAACCACTTACATATTTCACTCATTAGAGGAAGCACCCTCCATGTGGACTAACTTTAAGGGAGATTTCCTCTTATGATGAAGGGTTTTGCAGAGTAGTGCACTTCAAGGGAACATTTAAAATGCCAATCAATGTTTCTAAAATCTCCCTCATTCAAATTGTCACAGCTTGACAGGCCTAAAGCTGATTAAAGGAATCTTTAAATAAGACGAAACGTGTTTGCATTAGAAAGGCGGCATCTTGAAATAAAATGGATCAAAAATTGCATCTTATCTAAAGGAATCTTATTTGTTGTTATTGTTCATTATTTTCCTATGCTTTGAAGGGTCAGTTAGGTCAGTTTTGATGGATTTCAGGAGAGCCAAGACGTTTTCCTACTAATTGAGTTTACAGCTTCTTTTCTCCATTCTCCCCCCAACTTAGATATCTAAACTTTTATTTTCTTCAGTCAACAAGGGAGCTTAAAGGATAGCAGCTTGGTCTCAAAGATGTTACCTTTTCAAGGAAGAGTTCCATAGAGCCTACTATTCATGATGTCCTCAACTTAATGACCTAGTGACATCGATGGGGTATCATTTAGATTTGAAGATATTGAGTGGGAGTGAGTGTGGAATTCTAAACAAACAGGAATTATCCTATAAAAGATTGTTAGTAATTTATAAATACTCCAAGTCAGCTTTAAACATTATGCTCCACTGCTACTCAAGGTTGTTAAATAAATCCCTTTGCTTGTCATAAATCACCCTCAAGTCTATCATATTTCATTCAATAGTTATGTGCCATCATGGAAAATATCATATATACAAACACTATTCAGATCTAATGTATTTTTGTGAGAAGCTCAGTTCCCTCTTTACAGTGGGAGAGTCATTATTATGATCATGGTGATGATGATCATCATCATCATTATTTCATTGACTGTACTTATTATACTCCAGCTTATCTGTCTTGCCTTTGGCTCTTTGCCTACTTCCTCCCTCTAGCTTGAACCTCTCTCCTTCATACCCAATAGACCACCACTCTCCCGATCTATAAAGCCCAACTAAAACCATTTCTCTCCCGAGAGGTCTTCCCTGGTTAATCCCTCATTTCCCCATCCTATACACTTTGTCCTCTATATCTCCCATGCATGTGGGGGTATACTCCTTAAACACTCTGAAACTCATTCCACCCACAGCCACTCAGCTCTTATGTACATATTCTTACATTTGGCCATTTCTTCTATCTGTATCTTATTTTAATCTCTGTCTTCTAGTCTGTAAGCTCCTTCATCATCATCATCAATCGTATTTATTGAGCGCTTACTATGTGCAGAGCACTGTACTAAGCGCTTGGGAAGTACAAATTGGCAACATATAGAGACAGTCCCTACCCAACAGTGGGCTCACAGTCTAAAAGGGGGAGACAGAGAATAAAACCAAACATACTAACAAAATAAGATAAATAGAATAGATATGTACAAATAAATTAAATAAATAGAGTAAAAAAAATATGTACAAACATATATACATATATAGCTCCTTGTGGCCAGGGATCCTGTCCACCAACTCTATTGTATTGTACTCTCCCAAGCACTTAGGACAGTACTCTACACACAGTAAGCATTCAATAAATATGATTGACTGATTGATTGATCATCATCATCACCATCGTCATCCTCAACACAATAATCATCATCATTCTAAAGAAAAATGGAAAATAGACCCCAATATGCTAATTTTCTTCTTCTGTTTGAAAATCTTGACTAAGAATTTGAAAAAAAAATTGGAGCAAAATGATGAAGGCAATTGAATATTCAATGTTCAAACTCTAGTTATTCACAAAAGTTTCAACATTCTTGTGAAAATGATTAAATAGTCTGACAGAAATATGCTGTACTTTCACTTTTTCATTTCTCTGGGATGAATTGTATTTCTTGACAAATTCTTTCCTAATTCTCCGCTTCTCCAGCTCCTGATGCCTACATTCTCTCCGCATCTCTATCGATTGGGTGCTGTTCAAATAAATTAATCAATCAATTCATTGAATGCTTACTATGTACAAAGCACCATACTAAGCTCTTGGGAGAGTACAATATAACAGTTACAGAACTGATGTCCTTTCTTGGTCTTCTCTCAGGTTGTTTCCCTAAGAAAACAACAGTAACACATTACTAAAATAAAATTACTGCCTATAGGGGAAAGGTTGTATTTCTCCTATAGTTTTTACCTGTTTAATTTACTTAACATAGTTATCTAGAAAGGCACCCAATACCCTGAATGTATTACTGGGAAACCCCATGAAATAGAATTATCACCCAGTCAAACCTTTGCCAAAACATGACTCTCTCTTTTATTTTTATTTGTTTAGACTGTGAAGAAAATTTAGCTTCAAGAATTTCCCATCATTCTCAGTGCCAACTTTTTTCTGAGCTTCTTTAGTGTAGTCAGCTGCAGGAGAGTTGTGATGGGGTCATTAGAGAAATCTTTCTGGCCAGTCCAGAAGCAGACAGTTCTGGAAAGTTTACAAGTATTGGAAACCCGTTCTTAGGAAATTTCCAGTTCAATTATGCTGTCCTGTGAGAATTGAATAGTTCAGATAGCATTCAGTTAAACATCCTAATTTGGGGGAACTTTATAAAAAAAACAGAACACCAAACTTCTTGAGATTTGGACCTCTCTGGATACAAGAACTACTGCTATGTTTTAGGAAGAGGAGCATGGCCTAAAGCACTAATGGTAGGCATTGAGTCAAGAGCTTCTGGGTTTTCATTTTGGCTGTACTTCCTGATTTTGGGGTGGCCTGAAGGATATGAGTGACTTACGTGAACTCAGTGACCAGGTCCTGGTGTGAGAATCCAGGAGAGGGGAGGGGATATTTGGTCAGCACTTGAGCAGAACAATCAATTAATAAGTAAAAAACTGTTAGTTTAATTAGCAGTATGAATTGTTTTCACCAACAGGTCAGATAGACACAATAAAAATTTCCTGAATTTTATGGAATGAATTCAGGTTTCATTTTTGTATTTTATTTTGTGGGTTTGCATGGTGCATGTCACTTCATTAACCATGTAATGTCATTATCTACAGGATATACATACATATATATACACACATACATATATATATATATATATACATTTTTCCTACCTATATATATGTGCACACATTACATATAAATGTGTGTGCATATACATATGTATTATATATGTACTGCAGTTTATTTTTGTGTACAGATGACATTTTTATTATACTAGCATACTTGAGTGGAAAATATTTTCTTTTCTGAATTTTGTTAAATGGTCATTCTCTTACCCTACATATTAATTCCTTAGGTCATTCGTTTATTGATCAGGTCTCTTGGGCTATCCCAAGATGAAAAATTTGGGTAATGTGATTCTTTTTCTCCTAGGCTATACAACAAGGATTCAGACTCTCAGCCTAGCCAATTCTAATCTGCTGTCTAGACAGTTCCATCCTTCCTTCTCAGCTTCCCTCTTTCCACCCATCTCCAATTAGGCTCTCTTTCATCACAGAGAATCCTTCCTCACCCAGACAATTCCACAGTATTCCAGGGTCCAGAGGTATGGAGAAGTCTTGCTAGTGGGCTCTGTTCATCAATTGATGAATTTAGGCAGGAAATGTTGGTCTCTTGGCTTTCTTTCCCCCTGGTGGTTGCCCTTTTCTGAGCCAATGCAATCCTTAGATCAGTCCTGACTCCATTTCTCCAGATCCTTGCTCTTTTTTCTGACCCCTACTCCAGTCCCCCCTTAATACAGAAGCACCATGGCCTAGTGGATAGAGCACAGGCCTAGATGTCAGAACATCATGGGTTTTAATCCTGGGTCCTCCACTTGTCTGTTGTGTGACCTTGAGCAAGTTACTTAACTTCTCTGTGCCTCAGTTCCCTTATCTGTAAAGTGGGGATTAAGACTGTGAGCCCTATGTGGGAAAGGGACTGCGTCCAACTTGATTATCTTTTATCTACCCAGGATTTATAACAGTGCCTGGCACAGAGTTAGCACTTAACAAATACAATAATAATAATAATATCAATTATCATTATAATTATTACTATTGTATTACATTGTATTGTATGACTATTGTATTGTATTGTATGACTATTGTATTGTATTACATTCTGATGACTATGTCTGCAGAAATGTGATCTGTGGGTGATAAGATTGGGGCAGAAAATAAGAGGTGAGGTTAAAACAGAATAATATTAGTAGTACCTAATCCAGAAGAAACTTGAGATGATATCATGGTGCCCCTAAAGGAGGACCTTGGGCCTTCTCTGCTTCTGATGAGAGGCTCCTCTGCAGTGATGTGGGTTTAACATTAGAGGGACCTCTCACAGTCCAGGCTTAATCCCACTGGAGCCGCTGACTGCCTTGTAACAATCCCATTTCTAATTCATGAAATCCACATTAAGAAATAGGAACAAACAGAGAACAGTCAGATGTTAAACGGAACTTAAAGATTCAGTCAGTTTTAGAGTCTAATGAGATCTGTTCCACAATTCTCAACCTTATTTCTTCATAGTCTACCTTTGGTATTACAATTGGGAAAAGTTTGAGACCACCCTTACACTCCAAATTATCACTGGAGTTGGGCCTGGGAAAAGAGTTCAGGAACAGTGTGGAATGTTAAATGATGCAGTGTTTGGAAACTCCGTAAAATAGTAAAATAGTCTATGCCTACCCCACACATTGAAGGAATTGATTTTGATGGTGTTGCTGCTTTTATGGTTTAATGGTGTTTTTAAATAAACATTATTTTCCAGTGGTATTAAGAAAAAGACCTAAATGAAATCCACTGGCACAACAGATTGTAAGCTGCTCCTTTGCAGTGTATCCTTTGGAATGGCTCTGGTTTATTGAGTCAGTGCCTACTTGGCAATGTTTTAAATCCATACTATGGCAGGATGTTCCCAGCAGCAGGAAGAGCAACTTAAACACAGATGTTTTTGAGTGAAGAGATGCAAAGTACTAGTGGTGACACAGTCCTGCTACTATGCACAATCTAGCTGCTCCAAGGAGAGCTTTCTCAGACCCTCATTTAGTTCAACAAACAGAAAATAGTTCCCCAGCCAAAAGTTTGAGAGAGATTTACAAGAAGAGATTTACTTTTCCTCAGCCACAAAGAGCTCTAGAGCACTATGTTTAAAGAAAATGACTTGGACTCAAATGCTGTGGGAAGCAGCAAACTCCAGAGCAGCAGAGTCAAAGGATAAAGAAAGCTGCTTCTCAGCACCTTGCAGGCAGCAAGGCTTCTTGGCCCCAAAAACTGGATCACAAGAGTTCCAACATTTGAGGAAGGGGTTATATATGGCAGCAATTATCCAAATTTTCCTCTCAGCAGTGACGTACCCAATCCAAAAAGTTATGATGGGATTTAAAAGATGGAGGTATGCTGGGGACTAAGAAGAATCATGTAAAAAAGACATGATTGAAAAGATAGTACAATTTATCATTTCCCTGGCCTTAAAATGGGCACACTCTCATAGATTCTAGAAAAAAGTCATTTTTTTTTTTTGTTGGTCTGTGAAAAGAGGGGATTTGGAAATGTTTCCTCAATTGGCATGAAAGTAAGAGTATCATTTTTGTTTATCATGAAAATGTCAGTAAAAGGGGCAAGTGATAGAAGTGGAATGCTGGATTGCTTTAGAGTTCTAAATATGGGAAAGCATTCTCACAGCCTTTGAGAAACAGCTCTCCTGGATTCTATCCTTTCAGCAGAACACTATGCTACTCTTTGGAAATTTCCCTTAAGACATCATCTGATTATCTGTGTCTATTCTGCCCCTTTGAATTACCTTGGTAAAAAAAAAAAGAATTCAAATGTCTTGGAATGGCATAAGTTAATGAAGCACTGTTAGATAAAGAAACAATCAGTCAATAGTATTTATAGAGTGCTGAGGCTTGGCAGAACACTGAACTAAACCCTTAAGAGAGCTAGTAAGCATTCATGTCAAGGATAGATATAAATAAGCACATGAGTGCTGGTATTGGGAATTAAACTGGGGAAGGCTTGCTGGAGGAGGTGGGATTTCAGGACAACTCCAGACAAGGGGAGGGCTAGGTTTCTGGATTTGAGGAGTTCTAAGCAATGAAAACAGAGGTGGGAGAGTTGGAAGAGAGTTGCACTTGGAGGACTAGTGTGGGATGAATGAAGAAGGGAGTAAGCTGTGGAGTAGCAGGTGAAGAGAATGAATATGTAAGGTGGGGTGAGCACGGTGATGGATTATGTCAGGCTCCGCTGAGGTAGGATGGGCCGGGGAGACTTGGGAAATGTCAACCAATATCCAAATATCCATATGCTCCTGCCAAGGGTGGACTTTTTAAGACATTTGGGGCTGAAGGGAGGGTCCCCATTAGGACTGACAAATACTAATAATTATGGTTTTTGTTCATTCATTCATTCAGTTATATTTATTGAGGGCTTACTGTGTGCAGAGCACTGTACTAAGCACTTGGAAAGTACAAGTCGGCAACAAAATTCAGCAAAATTTATTAAGCGCTCACTATGTGCCAAGCACTAGTCTAAGCACCGGGTTAGATACAAGGTAGTCAGGTTGTCCTACGTGGGGCTCACAATCTTAATCCCCATTTTACAGATGAGGTAACTGAGGTCCAGTGAAATGAAGTGACTTGCCCAAGGTCACTCAGCAGACAAGAGGCAGAGCTGGGATTAGAACCCATGGCCTTCTGATTCCTAGGCCTATTCTCTATCCATTACACCATGCTGCTTCATTCGCAAAGGATGTTTCAGCTTGGTGAGTCACATGGATCAATCTTTTCCCTAACTCATCAGAGAGACACACAAATCTAAATTTCTGTTTAATCCCCTTCAGAATAGTTCAAAGGCAATATCCCATTTTCCTGACTTAGTGGTACTATTTTATAATCTCCAACCTGATATGAAATTTGAAATAAAGGCAAACAAAAGATGGACTGGAATGGCAAAAATAATCAGATCCTCACATATTTGGGTAGCAGTCTGGTACATTCCAAGAATTGTTGCCTCAACTTCATTTCTTTGTTTTCCCCAGAAACCCTAGTCATTATATTGGGACAGTTCAACTTTATCTCCTTCCATCCCATAATCGATCCAAAATCAGCATTAGTAGTTAACATGGAATAGAAGCGTCTCAAAAGAAGAAACATCTTGATAGTAAATAACAGTTGGCATTTTACAATCCCTATTTCACCAGTTTCCCAAACAAATTACTTAATATATATAGTATATTAAAGTATTTTCATAATAGAAGGTCTTTTACAGTGAGCTTAAACCATTTTATGCAGTCTAGCCTAGTGGATACAGCATTGGCCTGGAAGTCAGAAGGACCTGGGTTCTAATTCCTACTCTGCCACTTATCTGCAGTGTCACCATGGGCAAGTCACTTAGCTTCTCTGTGCCTTAGTTGCCTCACCTATAAAAATGGGGATTAAGACTGTGAGCTCCACATTGGACAAGGACTGTGTCCAATCTGATTAACTTGTATCTACCCCAGTGCTTACAGTGCTTGGCACATGGTAAGCATTTAACAAGTACCATAATTATTTTATGGAACAAATTTATTTGTGAGTGAAGTTTCCAGTCTCAGCATGTAATCCCCCAAGACTAAATGACTTGGGACACATTCAAATGTACACAGCAAAAGCTGCAGAATGCCAAGTTCTCAAAGAGTGTGGTGTGTGTGTGCGTGTGTGTGTGTGTGTGTGTGTGTGTGTGTGTGTGTGTGTGTGTGTGTTTGGGTGTGTGTAAGTGTGTGTTGCATATTTGTTGAATACACATCTTCATTGCAATATGGTATTTGACTTATTAATTCTGTTTGCTGCAGATGGCTTCATTATGTGTATTTAATTTTAGCGCTTAAGTAAACATACAGTAATGGTGTTTAAGCAATACTTTAGGTATCCTTAAATGAAAAGCAAAGCAAGTGTAATAGCCAATACGCCTGCTGGGTAAATCTATTCTGGTATGATGAAACAGTTCAGAGAGAGCTCTCCCCTCTAGCAGCCTCTAGCCTATGAATCCTCCTATTGGTGGTAGGGGAAAAGATACTAATCGCCAGAGCCTTAATTTGCTTCAGCAGTTAAGTGCTCCTATTCCTCAGCACAATAATCACCACATGTTGAGTGTGCAGATGTCCGAACACATGGGAGCACTCACTTTCCTGAAGACAAATGAAGATTTTCATTTTGTTTTGTAAACGTGTCAAGATTTATCACTTTGTCATGTGTCATATTAGGGTGTTTATAAAATACTGCTTTCTACACCCTGGTTATGGGGGGTAGTCTATATTTTAACAGCGGGAAAGTGGAATAACTGGTATGGATAAAAACTTCCTTAATCTCAAACTTTGATCAGTTGACTAGCAGGGATTCAATGATGAACAAACAATTAAAACCCTCACCTCCTTGCAAAGAAAGGAACAGGAAAAAAAGTTCTGAAGATATATTTCCCAACACCTTTTCTTCTGAATCCCAGAAAATACATTGTCAATCAATCTGTAGTATTTACTGAACACTTATCATTGATTGATTACTGTGTGCAGAGCTCTGTATTTACCAATGGGAAAGTACAATACTACAATGTTCGTAGCCATGATTCCTGCCCACAAAGATCTTACAGTCTACAGAGCAGACAAATATTAAAATAAATGCTATGAATAAATCAATTGTTTTTATAGAGCACTTACAATGTGCAGAGCACTGTACTAAATGCTTGGGAGAGTACAATATAACAGCACAGGTCTGTCAGCCAGAAGGACCTGGGTTCTAATCCCAGCCCTGCCAACTTGTCTGCTGTGTGATGTTGGGCAAGTCACTCTACTTGTCTGTGCCTCAGTTATCTCATGTGTAAAATGCAGATTAAAACTGTGAGCCTTATAGTGAGACTGTATATATAGAGACTGTGTCCAAACTGATTGTCGTGTATCTACCCCAGCGCTTATTACAGTGCTTGGCAAGTAGTAAGCGCTTAACAAATACCACAATCAAATGGTAGACACAATCCTATTTACAGGGAGCTTTCAGTTTAGAGAGGGAGATAAATTATATAAAATAATATAAATAAATCATGGCTAAGTAAATGAGTGTTATGGGGCTGAGGGTGGAGTGAATAAAGGGTGGAAATCAAGTGCAAGGGTGACACAGAAGGGAGTGGGAGAAGAGGAAGCCATGAGGCCTAGTGGATAGATCACTAGCCTCGGAGTCAGAAGGACTTGGGTTCGGATCCTAACTTTACCACTTGACTGCTTTATGACCTTGGGGAAGTCACTTAACTTCTCTGTGCCTGTTATCTCATCTGTAAAATGAGGATTAAGACTGTGAGCCCCAGGTGGGATATGGACTGTATCCAGCCTGATTAACTAGTATATAACTTACCGTTTTGTATAGTCCCTGGCACATAGTAAGCACTTAACAAATACTATTTAAAAAAAAAAGAAATGAGATCTTAGGAAAAGCTTCTTAAAGGAGGTGTTTTCAATGAGCTTTCGAAGGTGGGGTGAGTGATTATCTGCCAGATATGAAGTGGGGGAGTTCCAGGCCAGGGGCAGGACATAGGTGAGAGATCAGTATCAAGATAGATGAAATTGAGGTAAGTCAATTGTACTTGTTGAGCGCTTACTTTACTATGCACTTGGAAGAGAACAATATAATAGACACATTCCGTGCCCCCAATGAGTCCAGTCTAGAAGGGGAGACAGACATTAATAAAAATAAGTAAATTACAGATATGTACATAAGTTCTGTGTGGCTGGGAGGGGAGATAGATAAGGGAGCAAGTCAAGACGCTGCAGAAGGGAGCAGAAGAAAAGGAAGAGAGGGTTTAGCCAAAGTAGGCTTCTGTAGGAGATATGCCTTCAATAAGGCTTGTAGGAGGAGAGCAATTGCCTATTGGATATGAAGAGGGAGGACATTACCTGCCGGAGGCAGGAAGTGGGTGAGAGGTAAGCAGTGAGATAGACGAAAGCAAGATACAGTGAGAAGGTTAGCATTAGATGAGCAAAGTGTGTGGGCGGGGTTATAGTAGGAGGGCAACGAGGTGAGGTAGGAAGGGATAAGGTGATTGAGTGTTTAAAAGCTAATGGTAAGGAATTTATGTTTATGAGGAGGTGGACTGACAACTACTAAAGGTTCTTGAGGAGTGGTGAAACATGGCCTGAACATTTCTGTAAAAAAATGATCTGAGCAGCAGAGTGAAGTATGGACTGGAGTGGGGAGAGACATGAGGCAGGGAGGTCAGTAAGGAGGCTGATACAGCAATCAAAGTGGGATAGAATAAGTGCTTGGATTAATGTGGTAACAATGTACAGTGAGTAGGTTGGTATTAGAAGAGCAAAGTGTTTGGGCTGGGTTGTAGTAAAAATCAGAGCAGTAAAATAGGATAAAGCAAGGTGATTGAGTGTTTTAGATCCAATGGCAAGAAGTTTCCCCTTGATGCAAAGGTGGATGGTCAACCACTGGAGGTTCTTGAGGAGTGGGGAAATGTGGACTGAATTGTTTTGTAGAAACAAAAAATGAACCAGGCTGCAGAATAAAGAATGGACTGAAGTGGGGAGAGACAGGAGACAGGGAGGTCAGCAAGGCAACTGATGGAGTAGTCAAGGTGAGATAGGATAAGTTCTTGGATCAACATGGTAGCAGTTTAGATGGAGAGGAATTATAGAGCAATGACATAGTATATGGACATGTATGTCAGGGCTATAGGGCGGGGATGAGTATCAAAATGCTTCAATTTAAGTCTCTGTTAGAGTGAAGTGGCATCAAATGTCCATGCGTTCTAGTGTAGAAAGCATGAGGGTCTCAGGGTCAGGAGACTTGGGTTCCAATCAACTCTACCACTGGCCTCCTGTGTGAGTGAAACAATTGATTTAACTTTTCTGTTACCTCATCTGAAAAATTGAGATTTTACTACCTCATGCACATGGATGCTGTTAAGATAGGATGAGCTAATATGACAAAGCATAAACTATTTTTATTCAAGATATTATTGAAGCATTTATTAAAAGGGACTTATCATGGTCTAATGAAGGGAACATCAAATGAGAGTCAAATGATCTAGGTTCTATTCTTGGCTCTGTCATTTTCTGTCTGTGTGGCCTTGGGCATGTCACAATCTTTCTGTTAAACCATTTTCTCATCCTTAAAAATGGGGTTAACTTACCTGTTCTCTCTGACTCTTATACTTTGATCCCCATGTCGGACATGAACTCTGTCCAGTCTGCTTATATAGATCTATCCCAATGCTTACTGTAGTGCTTGAACATAGTAGGTGCTTAAAAATACCACTATTATGATTATGATTATTATTATATATTATGTTAATGTAAGAAGCAGCATGACCTAGTGGAAAGAGAAGGCCCTGGGAATCAAAAGTCCTGTGTTATTACCTTGGTTCTGTCACCTCTCTGCTCTGTGACCTTGAGTATGTACTTTACTGCTCTGTGCCTCAGTTACCTCATCTGTAAAATGGGTATTAAATCTTACTCCATCCTACTTAGTCTGTGAGTCCCACCTGGGACAGTCCAACCTGATTAACTTGTATCTACCCCAGCACTTTGCACAGAGTAAGCACTTAAGTAGCATACTTATTATTATGAGGAAAATATACCTCAAGAATGAATGGTATTTCTTCCATATGTGAGGGTTTGGGAGGTTTGAAACTTAATAGGATGTGTTTTGTCATATAATGATTTTTTCTAGGATGAGAAGATAAAAGGTGAGACCAAACCCAGACTCTATCTTAATTGATTCTTCTCCACACATTCATTCCAGAAACACTTCAATGTCTTAATAATTTTGTAATTCCATAAAATATTAAAATATTGACATACACTTGTACCTCATAGCATTTGAGAAAATTTCCATTTTTATTTTTACAAAAATACTTGAGTCGTTTTCAAGAGTCCAGAGTGCAGAGAGAAGGAGGTGATTCGTTAAATAAAGAATGGAAGAAAAATATCCAGATTTTCCAAGTGCTTTTATTCCAGAACATTTCTCATAAATGGAATGGCATTTTTGTCAACAGACTGGAGGAAGTAGGTCTGAGAAATTGATTATATGAAGCTACATCTACCCTTGATTGCTGCCATTGCAGTTGGAAAATTGGAGAATGTGCCTTTATAGCCTCTACAAGCAGTTCTGCTTGTACTGCATTGTATTGCACTGACACTACATTTTTCTGAAGTATCTCAAAGTGATTGATCGACAAAGGCATTTTTTTGTTTCTACAAACTTGATAGGCAAAATACTATGATTATCAGATCTATCATAGTTAGATAGGGTTAGTAAATAATCGCAGTCACTTGAAAGCCCATCAGTCTATTGGAGGGGTTTCCCACCAGTGACCAATCTAATCTAATAGATTTTCTCTAGGGTGAAATCTTGAGATCAAACCCTCAGAGTCCTGAGGGTAACTCTACCAAAAGTTTGCTTCATTCACCTACACGAACTGCGTAAACTGTACTTTTATGCACTCTGCTTTTGGAATTTCCTTAATCCAATTTTCAGAAGGGACATTTGTTTGAGACACAATTTTTGCATCCTTGGTGATCAACAAATTCTCAATGTGGGTGGGCTTAATACAGTGCTCAACTGCTTAGCACAGTGCTTTGCGCAAAGTACTCAGTAAATGCCACTGATTGATTGATTCATTCATTGGGCCGTGCTGATTTAACAAATCCTAAAAAATGATTCCCATGATGCTTTGCCTCCCACCCTGCCCCCAGAACTAACCATAAGTACCACATCAACCTGTTGGGCTATAGACTTTGCCACTCCTACATCTTCCAACCATCCTGTCAATTTAAGTAACCTCAAGACAGACTCTAGGGTTCAAGAAGGCCAACATTAGGGGATGGGTAGGACATGATACTAGCATCCCTAGTAATTACATCTCTATAATTCATTCCCAAACCAATCTACAGGCAGAAAAAAGGACACTATAAACCAGCCAGCTACTTGTTTCCATAAACCCCACTAAGTGTTCAGTTATGACCCAAATTCATCGTTTACCAATCCCTATCTTGTTTACAAATTGAGATTGGAGAAGTGGAATTGTTAGGGATATATAACAGAATTCCCTAAGATGCCTTGCTTGGTTTTCTTCTTTTATCGCTACACAGGTCACCTGCTGGAGATGCAAATAAAGTGAGTTTATTTTAGAGAATAAGTCCAGCAGTTTATCCTAGCCAGTTGCACCCTTGATGCAACTAAGTGATGAGAAAATTGTCTGGAGAATTTGTCTCTCTAGCCCACCTTGTGGCAATTTAGCAATTTTCTTAAGCAGCTCAAAGTGCTAATGGAACTAAAACATCTATTTGCTTTTATAAAATGGACAGGCAAAATGTTTTGGTCATTTTGGTGATCAGAGGATCATGGAGCTTCCATAACCAGACTGAAACTCATCCTTTGCTTACCAACAGGAGACTCAAAAGCATTTCCTCCTGCCACTGGATTACTGAAATTCTCATAACCTCAACTTCCTTGGCAGAAGGTTGCACTTTTGCTCATCTCTGGTCTTCTGGCAGACAACTGGGGTCAAAGGATACTGCCCTGTCAAAAGGGTGTTTAAAGCAATAAACTAAAGAATGTTAATAAACATGATAGCCTAGTCTTATATTTGAAAGCAAATTTGTTTGCATTAAAAGTGCTCTTTGCATTATACAAGAATAACCCGTGATGTTTCTCCTTTCTTTGTTGATGATCATTTATCTACAAAAGGTAGAATATAGTGAGTGATGCACTAAATGTGCATCTTGTTAAATCTGCCTTGGGTCTAGAAGTCAACTTTTCACTCATTCTTAATGAGCATGAGAATAGAGAAAGGGGGATCATTTTCTAAGGCAAATGTATAGACACTAAACCAGATGGGCAAGGGTTGCCTTGAAGAGAACTTGAAATCAACACCTGCTCCACTTTTCTGTGGATCTGTGTCTCAATTTACGGATGTCGGCCATGATAATGGAGCATTCTTCGACAGAAGATTTAAATCCTCACATGCTTCTCTGAATGCTGCTGATGCATGCTCTGGAGCTTTCTCCCATCATAAGAATCAACTGGGAACGAAGGAGATGGACCTCCATTCCACTGTCCCCCCTGCCCCTTTTGACTTTGAAAAACTGTGACATCCTCTCAAAACTAGAAAAAAGTCCCAGTCTTCTCCAAATAAATGTATATCCAAGGGTCAAAAAATTTCAGACATTCCTTAAATAAATTTCAGAGGAGGAAATATGTGTCCCTTCCTAACGGGAAACCACATCCTGATCCAAGCACTGATAAAACTTGAAATTAAAGCAGTTAGCTGGCACAACTCAAATGGAGATTAGACATTTTATTACCAGATTATAATAGCAAGTTGATGTGCTGATGACTAATACCAAAATCACATTTGGTAAATAAACTCTGTTTCTCTGAGTTCAGAAACAGAGAAAAAATGCTATTTTTTCATTATCAGTATTTGGTTACAAGAATGTCAAAACACAGTGATTAGAATTTCAAGACAATTTGTCCTTTTATGCATCAAAACCGAAATAGCAGCATAAAAGCTCTGTGAAGGCAGTTACTGTCTCCTATTTAGTCTGTTTCCTTTTCGGGATGGGATGTCTTTGTGTTCCTCAGACGAAGGGGGCTACAGGCTTAGAAAGCCATTACTATCTTTTACCAGACAAAGAATGTAAAGAAATCCAAGCAACAGCACAGTACAAAAGCCTGAACTTATTGACCTTTTAGGCCTGAGGCCTAGACAATCATACAAGCCTGGTTCTTTCCTGAGAACTGCTGAAGGGCACTGTCTGAGAAAGGACATATGTTATTCCCTTAACAGCTAAGACTAAAGTCCTGCAGATCTAATCAGATTTCTAGCTCTACTAAGAATAGAGCACAGCACTCATTTTCAATGTAACTTAATAAAGAGAAAAAGTCAGTTGTAGAGATCTTAATTCTTTAAAATTTAAAAGCTAATTTTGTGTCTTTTAGTCAATTTCCTGAACAGGAAGGAAGAATTTATTAACTGGCTTCTGATGTTAAATGGAGTGCTAATGGGTAAGTACAACAATTCAACAGGTGCCAAGTAGAAATATAGAGACATTATATCAATATTAATCTTAGTGCTCTCCAAATGCATATATAAGGTGAGAGATATTTTGGTCTATATTTTGTTTTGGGAACACCCATCTCATCTGAGACCTCCCTCTCCTCCCTCTCCCCCAGTTTAAAGGCATGATGTTTATTTAGAAAGAAATCAAGATACATTTACTCTAGAAGATATTTAAAAGACAAGGCTATATTTTACTCTTCAACGTTTTCATGTATTCTCAGAAAGATAAGCTCCATTTTTACTCTGAGATTCTATGTAGGGGAAATTCTCTTGAAGAGCTATAACCAGCCCAGATCATCTCAGGATCTGGGCAAAGGCAGTTGTTTCAGCTTTTACTCCTGACAATAATGACCAAAGAGGAGGGCATTTCCTGACAATTAGAGGCAGACTGGAGAAGCTGAGAGCCTGAAGCAAAGTTAAGGGACTTAATCCAGCTGGTCAGGAAATCCCTAACCTTGAGGTCATTACTACTATTAGAAAGGAGGAAAATAAATTTTAGCCAAAAAAAAATAAGTAATTACTTTTCTGTGTGAAAAAGATAAACTGAACTGACCATTATCATGCTAGGAGTTCTGTTTATATTATTCTGCATTTCCCAGCGGTTTGGTCTGACGGCAATAACGAATGGAACCCAAATCTCTCAAGTGGAATATTATATTAAGTTCATGAAACATAAGAGTTGTTGAGATGAACTCCCTTTAGGAAAATTTATTCTGTTTGGGACAGTGGGTTAAAGAGGTAAGGGAAGAGGTTAGAGAAGCAGCGTGACTCAGTGGAAAGAGCACAGGCTTTGGAGTCAGAGGTCATGGGTTCAAATCCTGGCTCTGCCAATTGTCAGCTGTGTGACTTTGGACAAGTCACTTAATTTCTCTGGGCCTCAGTTTCCTCATCTGTAAAATGGGGATTAAGACTGTGAGCATTCCCTGGGACAACCTGATCACCTCGTAACCTCCCCAGTGCTTAGAACAGTGCTTTGCACATAGTAAGCACTTAATAAATGCCATCATTATTATTATTATTATTATTATAAGGGCTCATACGTCAAAGTAAAACTGAATGTGTTGTACTTAAGTACAAATGCTGTTTTTAACAAAGATACTTAATTTTCCCCTCTTTGCCAGCCTCCCATCACCAACTGTTTAATCTCCTTCCTTCTCTTTTCATTATAATTGTTGTAAGGAGAACATTTTTGTCTTGTTTTGTTTTGTTTTGTTTTTGTTAGTTTTTTATCTTTTCCCCCCTGACATTGTTACTGGTTTTCTTCAATGTATTTAGGATATGGGTGAAAATTAGCAGACATTTGGTGATTTCCCCAGGGCTTTGTTTGGAGTTTTTAAATGCAGCTATAGTTTTTAAGAGACCAGGATCAGCAATGTAGATCAGCAATGTACATTTATTTCATTAGATTTTACTGCTATTTTATTTTCAACTGAAGAGAAAGGACTGGTACTGGAATAGAAGCTTCTGAGGAAAGTGACTCTGGTAGAGAGTTGGAAGACATGTATTTGGGCAGAAAGATTACAATAAAAAGACCGTTTGGGATGATGATGATAATGATAGGGAGGAGAAGGCTATGTGAGTCACGGCCCTTCATGATCCTCTTCACATACCTTTAAAAAACTGATTCAGATGTCAATGCTTAGGAACATATACAATTAAGATGAGTAGTGGAAAACTCTATTTAATCATTGTAAATGTCCCCAGGGACCAGTTTGAGATGTTTCCTAAAATATTCAGTACTTATAACATACACAAGAGTTGGAAAACACCTATAAAACCTTTCGCAGCTGTACAGCACCACACAATAATTCACTGGAAATGAATCGAAGCATTGTATTTTTATGAAACTGCAGAAGGAATTTTGATAGTCAGGATGTTCATTGGCCAAGATGATGCTATTCCTATAAACAGTATAAACAGTATCAACGGATTGAATGCATTTGCATAGTATCTCAATTTGGTACTTCTCAAGTTTTACACTCTGATCATTTTTCTTCTAGGACCTCACATGGCTAGAATTAATACCAAATACAGATGAATAATAATAATAATAATAATGGTATTTGTTAAGTGCTTACTATGTGCCAAGCACTGTTCTAAGCACTGGGGTAGATACAAGGCAATCAGGTTGTCCCACATGGGGCTTGCAGTCTTAATCCCCATTTTACAGATGAGGTAACTGAGGAACAGAGAAGTTAAGTGACTTGCCCAAAATTACACAGCTGATAAGTAGCAGAGCTGGGATTAGAATTGACGACCTCTGACTCCCAAACCTTTACTCTTTCCACTAAGCCACTATGCTTTGTAGACCTACTGCATGGTAAAATATTTTGCACTGTCCTATGGGAATAAATATAATTTTAAAAGGGAAAAGTAGACAACTCTACAATTAAAATTTTACATAAACTGGTGTTGGAACAGCATCTAGAAACATCATAAATACTTTAGTTTTGTTCACTTCCCAAATTGATTAAAAGTAATCACATGCACAGTAGAAAGTGGCGGTTGGTGTTCAATGAGATGATCGTATTTTTATTGAGAATTTTCATGTCTGTAGTTAACTGAAGTGAAAATTAGCAGAGTTACAATGAAATCAATTCAAGTAACTGGGAGGAAGTTTAGAACCAATGATTTTACAATATAAATTACACACACACTCATTCACACACACAAATAATCTTCCTTCCAAAATAACAGCAGGAGAAATCTAACCTTATCTGAAATAACATTGTGACCTGAGAAGAAAAACACAGAAGGGTTAGTCTTTGCTAATTGTATTAAAGCACTTGCTTTGAAGTATTAAAAAAAAAATCAGATTCCACTGACAAGAGCTAGAATATCAGAGACAAACTTTCCTTGCCCCCTTCACCTTTTTTGGTATTTAGTCTTTTTGATTTCCTATTCATATGAAATTTTGCTGTTTTGAGGGACTTGATACAGAAATGTAGATGCCACAAGGTCAGTCCATCTATATGAATTAAAATATTTCATTGATAATAATTGTGATATTTAGTATGTTCTTACTATCTGGTAAGCACTGCACTAAGTATTATGGTAAATAGAAGATAATTGTGTGGTATATAATTCCTTGTCCCACATGGGTAACTTTTATCCCTGAGTTATTTACACTGACCCAATTTGAGTGACTTTGTCTGGATCAGGTCTCTGTGTCACTGGTGACCTGGGATTTTGCAGTCTTGGTGGAAAGAAGTGGGTCAAGAAGAGAGCTGGTAGAGGGGAACTCAAGGCAGTGGATATATACAATCCACTCAAGGATTTTGGAAAAAAACAGGTACAGGGAAATGGGGCTAATAGCTAAAGGGGCCATAGAATCCACAGAAGTTATTTTTAGCCTAAGAGAGAGACCAGGTATTGAATTCTCTTTTTACAAATGTGGAAACTGAGGCACAGAGATTTCAGGTGACTTGACCAAGATCACACAGTAGGCAAGTGGAGCAGCATGGACTAGTGGAAAAAGTACACTCTGAGAGTCAGAGGACCTGGGTTATGGCTCCTGTTTTGTCAATTGCTTATCTTGTGACCCTGAATATGTCACTTAACTTCTTTGTGTCTCAGGTTCCTCATCGGTAAAATGGAGATTCAATGCCTATTCTCCCCTACTTAAGCTGGGAGTCTCATCTGGGACAGGGAATGCATGTGACCTGATTAATGTGTATCTACCCCAGAATTTAGAACAGTATCTTTCACATAGTAATAGCTAAACAAATACAACACAAATAATAATAATTTAAAAAGTAGCAGATCTGGGATTAGAACTCAAGCCTTTTGACTCCCAGATGTGTTTTCTTTCCATTAGGCATGTGGGAATGTGAGGTGGAAAAGGTGAGCATGCATTTAAACTGGGCTCAATCTATGATTAAGCTCACACCTACATTTCTCTATTTGGTGCAACTTGCAGTAATATTGTGGTTACAAGCTCCTTGTGGGCAAAATTATATGTAACAACTCTACTGCCTTATACTCTTCCAAGTGCTTAGTACAGTGCTCTGCACACAGTAAGTACTCAATTCATATTAATACATAAAATAAGAGCACCAGCAACTGCAACCAACATGAACATTTCAATGGCTTATCATTGTATACTGTTGAATAGTATCTTAGCTCTACAAAGTTTCATTGGAATAAGTCGCATAAACAACAGCATATTCTTCCCAATGGGATTCTCCCCAGTAAAACATATTATACATTTATACTGCATACCAAAGTATTAAAAATGACAGAATAAGAATAACACCAGTCCTACTGCAATGTAAAAAGTCTATTTTTATGTGTGTGAAAATTCTAAAATACTTTATCTCAGATGAAGAATTAACATCCTGTCAGAAAAAAAAAATAAGACACTTTGGTTTACAACTTGGCAAAAGAGCATCTGAAACCCTTTAAAAAAAACTCCATAAATCAGAAGGCGCTTAGTGCAGTATCACTTTTTTTCTATGTGAAAATATTTGGATCTGGACTGGCAGTGTCTTCCAATTGTGCCAAGATTTAACCGAAGCAAATCCAACAGCCTAGATATTAAATCCTTACCAAAAAATCAGGGAACATAAATTTATAGAAAAATGAGCAAGCATGGTATAATGCCATTCCATGAAATTTTACATGATGAAAATAAACGTGGAAAGTGTCTCCAGATCAAGTTTAACTGCTTTTCATTTCAATATAAATATTGCAATGTGGAGAAACTGCCTTTAATCAAATTTCTATCTGAAATAAGCAGGAATCCAAAAGCTCACCTTATTTAAAGTGGAGAAATATTTACCTTATACTTTGATTCACGAATAGTCTAAATTTCTTGTACCTTTCTTCTGTGAAATGTACCTTCATAGGTGAATCAATGAAACAGGGCTGCAAAGCAGCATGGCCTAGTAGATAGAGCATGGGCCTGGGGGTCAGAATGAAATGGGTTCTGATCCCGGCTCTATCATGTGTCCGCTGTGTGACCTTGACCATTCATTTCTCTGTGCCTCAATTACCTCATCTATAAAATGGGGATTGACTGTGATCTGTTTGTGGGACATGAACTGCATCCAACCTAACTGTCTTGTATCCATACCAGTGCTTAGTACAGTGTCTGACACAGAGTAAGTGCTTAAAAATACTATTATAACAAAACAGAGAAGTGGTGGACAGAGCATGGGCCTGGGAGTCAGAAGGACCTGGGTTCTAATCCTGAGTTAACCACTTGTCTGCTGTGTGACCTTGGGGAAGTGACTTAACCTCTCTGTTCCTCAATTGCCTCATCTGTAAAATGGGGATTAAGACTGAGAGCCCCATGTGGGGCATGTATTGTTTCCTTCCTGATTAGCTTTATCTCATCAATGCTTAGTACAATGCCTGACACATAGTAAGCATTTAACAAATACCATTTAAAAAAGTACCCTCATGACCAAAGTAAGTTTTGAAGGGGCATATCCACCTTACTCATTCCAGGTATAATGGGTATAACTATTACAGAAAATTTCCCCCTAACTGAAAATGAAGACATTTCTCCACTTAACTTTCATCTTCTTCTTTGTGTGGTACTGTTGCTTAGAAGTAAATGATTACTGACATATGCTCTATCACTATGCTTGTTAAATAGATAAATTCTTCTTTACCTCAAATAATTTTAAACTATAGCCTTGTAGTCCCTTGCTTTCAAAATTGACAGAATGAATACAATAAACATTTCCATATTGGTTGTATCTGGAAATAGTAATTATTAAAATATCTCATGAGAAACTAGCATCTGATCCAACCACCAAATACAAGGGCTGAGTGGTGGTAGAGTATATAAAACAAGGCCCCAAATTTGACCTTGAGAAAGAGGAAGAATAAGATTTTTTTAATAAGCCATCATTTCATATTTCATGTTTGTTTCAGTAAAAGATTGACACAGCATGTTACTGTTTTTTTTCTTTTTTTTTTCCATTAAGCAAGTCCTTTAATACACATCTGAACTTTTCCCATCCTGATGATTCCCACGGACAACTGGCAAAGAATCTAGGACAACTTGCAAAACTGGGATTTGATCCAGGCATGAGTAACTTGTTAAATAGCAACTATTTCCCTAATACTAACAGTAAACAGAGTTCACATTCACATAAATTCTCTGGGGCCAATGGGGAAATATCTCATATATGTACATGAAATAATTTTAAATTTTTATTCATAAAGCACTTGGCTCTCAGCATGCCTGTTTATGTTTTGCTTTTAAAAATAAATGCACATATATATGATGGTCTAGGTTAAAAGGCGTTGTCTACCATTTGCCAGTTATTTTATTATGGTGAAGATTTAGAATACCTGTTTAGCTTTCATGAAGGGTGTATTCTTTCCTTTTCTCCTTTTGTAAATGAATGATTACTTTGATTATCTTGGTAAAGTGAATATGCATATTCATTTTCATAATTCATTCCTATTCATTTACTGATTGTAATGATTTGTACCTTGGACTTGAAATTAAGTATGACAGGGTATAATAGGTAACTGTTATGCTTAACTTCTGCTATCCTGATATTTCATTTTATTTTATTTGCCAATGGATAATATTAAAAGTGCTTTGAACATGTTTGAGATCCATAAACTGAAATGTTAAAGATAGTTTCTATTATTAAGTGCTATTTTTTAGAAGTGTTTAATGAGGCATGAGGAGGTTGTCGGACTTTACATAAAGTCACACAGTGATCCAAAAATGGATTAGGATTAGAGCCCGTGCGGTCTCACTTTCAGCTGACTGTTGTTTAACAGTGATGAGCGAATGTCAGAAGTCTCAGAGATTCTGTTTGAATAGTCATGTGAATGCTTTACGAGCTGCCTTGTCTGTTGTGCTGCATTGGGTACGTTGCGATAACAAATGGTCTCTCAGGAGCATTTTTTTTTGTACTTCCTGCTTCCGGGCACGTGATTTGAAAGAATGGCTTTTTTCAGTATGGCTTTGCATTTTGGTCCCAATTCCTATTGGAATCAGAATATGCAAAGGCAGCACAGAAAGGGAAAATGATTGAAAATTGTCACTATATTTCTTGAACATTAAAAAAAAAATACTGGTTTCAATTTCTGTCCCTGGATTAGCCAAAATATTTTGAGGTAATATTATTTGTCTGGCTCTCTTCTAACATTCCGTATCAATGAAATGGTCAGATGTGAACATTGGATCATGAGGCCATTTTTTTATGGTATTGGTTAAACACTTACTATGTGTCTGACACAGTCCCTATCCCACATGGGGCTCAAACAATCTAAGTAGGAGGGAAAATGGCTATTTAATTCCCATTTTAGAATTGAAGAAACTGAGGCACAGAGAAGTTAAGTGACTTGCCTAAGGTCACACAGCAAGTAATTGGTGGAGCTGAATTTAGACTTTGTATATACAGGTGCTGTGCTGTCCCCCTCTCCATCCCTCCCATCTTACCTCCTTCCCTTCCCCACAGCACCTGTGTATATGTATATATGTTTGTACATATTTATTAATATATGTATATATGTTTGTACATATTTATTACTCTGTTTATTTATTTATTTATTTTACTTGTACATATCTATTCTATTTATTTTATTTTGTTAGTATGTTTGGTTTTGTTCTCTGTCTCCCCCTTCTAGACTGTGAGCCCACTGTTGGGTAAGGACTGTCTCCATATGTTGCCAACTTGTACTTCCCAAGCGCTTAGTACAGTGCTCTGCACACAGTAAGCGCTCAATAAATACGATTGATTGATTGATTGATTGATTGATTGGGGAAAGGAAGGAGGTAAGCCGGGGGGATGGAGAGGGGGAGGAGGGGGAGAGGAAGGAGGGGGCTTACTCTGGGAAGGCCTCCTGGAGGAAGTGAGCTCTCAGTAGGGCCTTGAAGGGAGGGAGAGAGCTAGCTTGGAGGATGTGGGGAGAGAGGGCATTCCAGGCCAGGGGGATGACATGGGCCGGGAGTCGAAGGCGGGACAGGCGAGAAAAAGGCACATGAGGAGATTAGCGGCAGAGGAGCAGAGGGTGTGGGCTGGGCTGTAGAAGGAGAGAAGGGAGGTGAGGTAGGAGGGGGCGAGTTGATGGAGAGCCTTGAAGCCGAGGATGAGGAGTTTCTGCCTGATGGTTGATTGGTAGCCACTGGAGATTTTTGAGGAGGGGAGTAACATGCCCAGAGCACTGCTGGACAAAGACAATCTGGGCAGCAGCGTGAAGCATGGATTGAAGTGGGGAGAGACAAGAGGATGGGAGATCGGAGAGGAGGCTGATACAGTAGTCCAGACAAGATAGGATGAGAGCTTGAATGAGCAGGGTAGCAGTTTGGATGTAGAGGAAAGGGCGGATCTTAGCAATGTTGCGGAGCTGAGACCGGCAGGTTTTGGTGACGGCTTGGATGTGAGGGGTAAACGCGAGAGCGGAGTCGAGGATGACACCAAAGAGAGATGCATGTGAGATGATTCTAAGTCTGAATAAAAATATTTTTCTTACTCTTCTTACGTCTCTCCCTTTGCTCCTGAAAGCATATCTCCGTCTGAGTTTTGAAATGATCTTAGGTTTCAGTATTCACAAGCAATTATAATTGAAAAAGAACACTGACTTTAGTACAAAGTCTGAATGTAGTGCATCCTCCATTAAAAGGACAGCTGAGTTTGGGACTGTCTCAATTTCCACACTGCTAAAACATCCCATATGAAAAAGCGTTTATAAGTATCCATTTGGGAAAACTCTATGAAAGATGGATCAAAGACATGTTTTGGAATAAATAGTTCCTTTCAAAAGATTACGGAATTAACAGGGAGGAAATAAAAAGGACCAGAAACTATGGCCCACCTTGTTAAAGGAATAACTTTTCATGCACATACTATATGTGGAAGGGATTTTTGAGTCACTTTCACCATCAGTGGTGTAAACTTCTAACAGAAGGATAGTTAGCTAGTCCCGAAATCTTGATCTTACCACATTGTCACTAAGTATCAACAAAAGGACTTGTAGGAACATTAACCTATACTTAACACAAATAACAATTGATTTGCCATAATGTTAATTCTAAGACAGGTTGTCACTCAGGATAACTCGTAAGTGAGTCTTTATCTCCTATTTTCCCTTCCAATTTAGTTTCTGGATCATTAGCAGTTTGTGTCAGGCTTGTTGTTGGTTAGGTCTTTTATGTCAGAGTAACCTCTCTTACCTAGGGTCTGGCAAACTCTCTTGTTTTGTTCATTCCAGTCCTGTTACTTCAGATTTTTAAAAAGTCCATCTGGAAATAGCCTAAGTCTACCTACCCTCCTACTACAAGCAGAATATTGATATTGCCCAGGCCTCATCTTTTTGACTTTAGTAACCTGAATGCCCTTCACTGCTTTCAATGACAAGCTGCATGGCCTAGTGGATAGGCCTGGGAGTCAGAAGGATGAGTTCTAATGCCAGCTCTGCCACTTGTCTGCTGTGTGATCTTGGGCAATTTATTTAAATTCTCTGTGCCTCAGTTACCTTATCTGTAAAATGGGGATTAAAGACTGTGAGCTCCTTGTGGAATGTGGACTGTGTCCAATCTGATTACCTTGAATCTATCCCAGTGCTTAGAACAGTGCCTGGTACAGAGTAAACGTTTAACAATTCTCATTAAAAACAGAACAAAATAAAAAACAGCTCCTTTATATGATCCTCCTGGCCCCATATCTGTGGAGGACATATTTAAACTCTTTCTTCTGTGTTTCTAGAGAGCATATTCAAACTAACTATAGAAGGTAAGTGCTAGACGTGACTGTAAGCTCGTTCTGGGCCAAGAATGTGTCTACCAACTCTGTTAAATTTTACTCTCCCAAGCTCTTAGTACAATTCCCTGCACACAGTAAATACTCATTGTAATTGATTGATTGATTAATTGACTGTTGCCTGGTTTCAGCAGAGAGAGCTTAAAAACTTTTTTATAAAAGCACCAGTCTGTTTTTCCTTCACTTTTCAGTGGTCTGATTTTCACCACTGCTCAGAAACCAACAACTTAAGAGTTGTTACATTAGCAAGTGGATTGAAAGTATCCATTGTTGGGGGGTTGCTATGGGAAGCAAATAACACCAAGTGTGTTTCACTGTCAAACCTTTTCTACATCAGCTTTTAGCTGTTTGGATTAATCGTCCCACCAATCCATTTGTTCAGGACAATTAGTGCTCAATATGATATAATAAGAAACCCAATCTTCAAGCTGTTCAAACTCTGAACTGGAAAGCTGTGGCCCATATTCACTGAAGCCTTCATTGGGCATCCCTTGCTAAGAAAATTTCATCCTCATGTTACCTTTCTTGCTCATTTCCAATACAGGGAATAATAATGATTTCAGCTGGGTTTTAAAGTGGGCAAACTGATGGCCGGCCTATTGTCAGTGAAGGGCAAGGGAGTCCCAGGCCAGAGGGAGGACTTGGGAAAGGGGTTGGCTGTGAAGTAAAAGAGATAGGTACGTACAGTAGATGAGATTAACTAGATAAGGTAGGTACGGAGAGTAGGTTGGCATTAGAGGAGCCAACCTTGTATCTTCCCCAGTGCTTTGAATAATGCTTGACACATAGTTCAGGCTTACCCAACGTCATTATCATCATAATAGATATAGGCAATAATTCCCAAACTGTATGCATAGAATTTCTCCTTGTGTCTTTCATTTGGCTGTACATGCCATAGATTACCAGAAATTAGGAGGTCCCATAAAACTTCTGTACCCCAAGCCATTATTCCATTTAGAGATTAATCACTCCTGTTTATTGAGCACTTACTGTGTGCAGAGCACTGTACTAAGCACTAGAGAGAATATAATATAATTTATTAAGGGCTCTCTGGGGTTAGAAAATTTTATTTCTGCTTCCTTGAGCTAGTTGGGCCGGGAATGTGCCTGCTATTCTGTGGTAATGTACTCTCCCAAGGGCTTAGTACATGCTCTGCCTATTGTAAGTGCTCAGTAAATAAAATTGATTAATTGATTCAAGGAATACCATAACGTCTCCTGTGCACTTTCCAACATAACCTACTTTTCAAGAAAAATTATTAACAGGAACATCTTTTGAGGCTAAATTAGATCTTCCAAACTTGACCCTCCCTGAAGTTTGTTTATTTTTACCAAGCCATCTCATTCGTTTTTTACTCTGCTTTATAGAATTCGAAACATAAGTGTTCAAACCATGAATAAATTTCAACATTCTCTCCGTTCCTGGCTTAAGACCAAAACCAAGTGGGAATTTTACCTGGTCTTTCAAGTCCATTTTCCTTAACAAAATGACTTAGCCAAATTTTGAAAGAATTGGAATACTCTATTTTGGAATCTGCCTCCAAATTTTCAAAGATACTGGAGTTTCACCATCGCAGTTTTGCCCCTAAACATTAATACAGATTTGAAAATCATATATGTAAATATATGAAACTACTTCATGAAATTTTTCATGAAAATTACAGCATTCCTCTAGAACACACAGCATGTTTGCCAACAGTCTTATTCTCAATTCTCCCAACAAAACCTTCTATGTTACAGAAGAAACCCAGCTCAGGTATTCAATGTCTCAGGATAGAAGAAAACAATCTTCCCTCTACAGATGCCCCATGTAAAAGCATAAAAAGAATCTAATTTGGTTTAATTTGATCCTTGGCATCTTTGTGCTACTTCTGTCAAACTGAATCAAACTGAGTGTTAATTTTTGAAGCAGAACCTCTGTGATCATTTCACTTATGATTTAATCCAGATCTAACCTCAGGCCTTTATAGGTCAAAGGTCAATGAACCAATTTACTCTGCCATAAGAATCACTATCAGTAACCATTGTTATCCCCATACATAGGTTTATGACTAGATTTTTCATTCATTATGTGGGGTGTTGCAAATTGTGCAAGTAGTTAGGTATGATTGCAGTGTGAGCAATTCTGGGAAACTTTGAAAACAAGGTCAGCACAGATGGACTTTGTAGCTGTTATTTGGGGTCAGGGAGGCAACAAGAATTGAACTAATTCCCAGTTGCAATTAATTTTGCTCTGGAAAGGATTCCCTCAGTCCGTTCAATTTTGAATATAGTTACTTCAGCACTTAAATACAATAAATTTAGGGTGCTGATCTATCAATTTATTTTAAATTTTGATTTTGCCAACAGGTAAAATTTTGTCATTTTTTTTAAATCATATGACTCTTTCCTTTTCCCCTACTTCCCTCCTTCCTCTCACTCCTCCAGTCAGGAGGTAAAGTTTAAAATGAGGCATACTCAAGAGTTTCTACAAGAACAGTGCCCTGTATGAAAAAAATACAAAAAAACGCTGCTCTAGGGTATTAACCTTTTACAATAGAATCAAACTGTGCATCTATACCAACTCCCCCTATTTGTTCATTATTCAAGTAAATACAAATTTTTAAAAGTCTACAAATTTCAAGATAAACAGATATTATAAGTATCTAAGATATAAAATGGAATTGGGGAAAAATTTGTCCAAACAAACTTACCAGTTAAATCTCCCATAAATGACTTTTATACCAAGCCCTTTTTAAATTTGTGTGGTCTTCTAAAATTTTCTTTCCTACTTGAGCGCATTCCAAGAAAATGTTTAAGACAAATGTGGAAGAAGGAAAAGACAAATTTATTCACATTTGAAGAATCCTCTTTGAATAGAATGTTTCTTTTCCTTTTTTTAAAAAAAGGTTTCAAATAGAAAGTGGATGATAAAATTACTTTTATACTTGAACAACAAAACTGTTTACTTTGAAGTTGTTACTAATCAAAAGCATAGAGTATCATTGTCTGATAATTACATGTGTGTAGGGGGGCTATTATTTGCTTCTTCAATTCTATGTCTACGCAACCCTTGATTTTTCACAATTTTACATGTGGTGAGATCATTGATTTACTTTTTTCTTTTTAAAACTAATCCTTCTCTTTCTTTGTTATTCCCTCAATATAATAACATTAAATTATAATCAAAACTGCATGACTTATAAACTTTAGTCTAAAAACCACCAAATGATATACTGTATTAAATGAAATATTTAAAGTGACACATTTGACCAAGTATTCTGGTAGCCCTTATCAAGTTCAAAGTGCATGATTTTATTGATGGTAGAAAGAGATACACATTGTGTTCTTAGCTGACTAGGAGCTGGTATGATCTTATGCCTTTTTTTAACCATTTAAGCTCTGCTTCAGAACTTAAACTCCCCAGTAATAGTAACATGATTATCATATATGAATATAGATTAAGAGTATTGGCTGAAATCATTTCAGTCCTGGCATGAACTTTACACATAAAAAAAATTCCTTATAAAGAATATCACATTTATTTGCCAGTTTTTTTTTATCGAGTGACCTTTAAGAAAAGGTTGTGCTGTATATTTCTGTCACAAAGCACTGAGAGCATTGCATTAAAGGTAAAATAATATTCCTGTGGCCAATTGTATGATTATTTGTTAATAACCTGATTTTCAAAGGCTCCAACGAGTGCATCATCATTCATTCATTCAATAGTATTGATTAAGTGTTTACTGCGTGCAGAGCACTGTAACAAGTGCTTGGGAGAGTACAAAACAACAATAAACAGACACATTCCCCGCCCACAATGAGCTCATGATATGTGCATGGTCCATCTTTCAACAGAAGACTTTCCTAAAATCCATCTATCCCATCAAACCAGTTTGACTCTTGCTTGGCTCCTTGACAGGCTTTCAGAAATTCTGCATTTCACATTGGCCGGAGGGATAGCCAACTAACCTTTGGTCTTAGGGTGGGCAGGCTGGGCCAGACCTCTGTTCTTGCATAATGGCTTCCTCCAAGTGGGAAAGTGAAAATGGACAGGCAGGTCATCACTATATATACTTATAGTTAAGCTTCAGATTGCCTCAGCTGTTTTTGGTTATATTCTGCCAAGTAACCTGTCTTCAAAAGAAACCAAAACATTGTGGTATTTGTTCAAGGCTTATTATGTGCCAGGCACTGTCCTAAGCACTGGAGTAGATACAAGATAATTGGGTTGGACACAGTCTTAGTACCCATTTTACAGATGAGGGAACTGAGACACAGAGAAATTAAGTGATTTGCCCAAGGTCACAGAGCAGACAAGTGGCAGAGCTGGGATTAGAACCCATGTCCTTCTGACTTTCAGGCCAGTGCTTTTACCACTAGGCCATGCTGCTTCAGAGAAATAAAGATAGGTATCTGAGCCTTTTTAATTCAAAAGCCCATAATAAACTTTGTAGTTAGCATCATGACCTCAGGAAAGTTTCAAAATAAACTGGAGTTTGTAAATGCAAGTGAAAAAGTGAAACAAAGAACTATTTGATTTGTTGAGATGTCTTACAGAGATGTGGTGTCTTAATGAGTTAAGGTAGATTCAGCAGAGGCAGTTGTATATACAGTGTTATATTCAGAGAACAGAAAACATAACACATGGGCAAGGTGTTCACAAGAAGCTATATAACGTTTAGAGTAGACACAGTCTTTTAATTCTGTGCCATCTTCAGTGTTTCATAGTAGGTGTGTTTAAGGGTGTGTGGTAAAATCCTCTGGTGCTTTTCTTATGCATTCTATGTTTGGAAACCCATATGGGGCCTGGTCAAGTAGAGCCATCTAGCTTTTCCACAAGACTCAAGCAGCTGCAGATATATATATATATATATATATATATATATATATATATATATATATATATATATATATATATATATATAATTTTTTTTTTTTTCTGTGCTGCCCCATCTATGACTGGAAGGGTCAAATCTGTGGCAGGTTCATTTCTGGGGCAACTCTGGCCAATTATATGATGTGAATTAATGTCCACTAGAGCTTAGAACAGCAAACTCTGATTTAAACTCTAAGGTTGAACTTGTCTGCAATTGTTGAGGTGAAAGGCCAGTTGAAAGCCATTAATTAAACTAATCCATCTCAATCTACTTTATTTTATACCTTTTAGGGAATGTGACTACATGAAATATATTTAGATAAAGCAATGCTGTTTAAAATCAAGAAAAACAGTTGCTCCACTGAAGACTTTGCCCCCAGTCATAGCTAAAAATAATTCCTGGCTTATTTTGATTTCTACATTTATTTCAGTTTTTGTTCCTCTTTTTCCTGAACCTGAAGCTGTTTCCATCTCTGAATCCATCAAGGAAGAACATCTATTGAGGCATTCTGATGTGTCTACCTGAGCTTGACTATTTATGAAAGTGTGGGCTTTTGTTTTGAGGACTTTCACACTATATACAATATTAATATTTAAGGCACTTAGACTAACACTGCACAGCTCAATGATGAAGTCTGAATGGATACCCAAACTCTCCTTGGAATTTGTTAATAATTGTCCTTAGGACCAGAGTAGAATATCCTAAAAGTTAAGTGCTGCCCCGGTGCTTCTTCATAAGCATGTGAACATTTCTTAAGAGAATCAAATCTCAATGCACAGGACTATGCACATTATCCAATTTTTATTCCTTAAACATTACTTTAAAAAAGTGGGACAGTTAAAAATTGGAGTTCCATTTAATAATGATGAGCCCAATTTTCTCTAAGGGGTGCAGTTTCTTAGCCTCTGGAGAGGTAGAAGGTAATTCAGCCTTCCCGCACTGACCTCCCTCCCTCCCTGATACATGGCTGAGGAAACACACAGTTGCCTCAGGCCCTGAATTGCAGAAAAAGTGAGCACACTGTATTCTGAATCACTGTAGCCCTAAATTAGCTGTGGTAATACGGAGGGGAATGAGCTCCCTGGTTCAGAGTTCCAAAATCCAGAGAAGTCACCAAAGTCTGCTCAGGGTTTGGGGTATCCTCAAAGACTTGCAGAACCTCTGGAGGAACTCATCCAAAAGAGCACATCATTAGGGGGTCATGGACTTGGGTTCTAGTCCTGGCTAGTAATAATAATGATAACAATTGTGGCATTTGTTAAGTTCTTACTCTACTGTCCAGCATTATACTAAATCCTGGGGTAGATTCAAGATAATTCGGTCAGACATAGTCCCAGTCCCACACAAGGCTCACAGTGTAAGAAGGAGGGTGTTGAATCCTCATTTTACAGATGAGGAAAATGAGGAACAGAAAAGTTAAATGTCTTCTCCACAGTCCCACAGCAGACAAGTTGGGTAGCTGGGATTAGAATCCACATCCTCTGACGCCCAGGCCTGTGTTCTTTTTACTAGCCCACGGGATAACCTTGGGCAAGTCACTTAACTTCTCTGGCCTTTATCGTCCTCTGAAAAATGGAGTTAAGATAGATTGTGAGTCCTTGCGTATTAGGATCAGAATCCAATCTTATAATGTTGTATCTACTCCAACATTTAGCACATAGTTTATTGTTTTATGATGCTATTATAATTGTTTATAATGATTATTATGATAATTATATCATTAATATTAATATTAAATTTAGGATTCCCCAAGAAAGAGGATGGTATAATTATAAATAATAGTAATACTTTAAAAAATTATCTTGTTTGGGGAATTTTCAAGTAAGTTCTCTGTCTCCCCCTTCTAGACTGTGAGCCCACTGTTGGGTAGGTACCGTCTCTATATGTTGCCAACTTGTACTTCCCAAGCGCTTAGTTCAGTGCTCTGCACACAGTAAGCGCTCAATAAATATGATTGAATGAATGAATGAATGAAGTTAGTTACCCTTGGCATGTAATAAGCATTTAAGAAATATCACAGTTGACATGACAGGTCAGCAGCAGAGCTGGGACTAATATACTGGTCTTCTGACTTCCAGTCCTATCTTCTTTCCACTAGGATGGCCAACTAGACCCATGGCTGCCCTGAAGCAAGAGAAAATGTGCTGTCTGCTTCTGTCCACACACCATCATCCCCAACCGTGTGCTCAGTGTTCTATATGATATCAGCTGTATGAGAAGCAGCATGGCTCAGTGGAAAGAGCACGGGCTTGGAAGTCAGAGGTCATGGGTTCTAATCCTGGCTCTGCCACTTTTCAGCTGTGTGACTTTGGGCAAGTCACTTAACTTCTCTGGGCCTCAGTTACCTCATCTGTAAAATGGGGATTAAGACTGTGAGCCCAATGTGGGAGAACCCGATCACCTTGTATCTCCCCCAGCACTTAGAACAGTGCCTGGCACATAGTAAACGCTTAACAAATGGCATCATCATCATTATTATTATTATTATTATATCATTACTTTAAGCCGCATGTGCACACAGTGTAACATGATGTCCTGGGGTTGTCTGGTCAAAACCCCAACCATGGAGCGCTTACCTGGGGGGACCACAACTGGCCCGTGTTGCTCTGAAGTCATTGTGTTCCTCTCCCAGGTACCTGCTTACACAGGCACTATGGGCAGTTTCAAATCTTTAGATGCTGCCCTTTGGCCACCATTCCATTACCTTGCTGTCTCTGATCCCACAGTGGGCGCCCAGAGGCAATCAATCAATCAATCAATTGTATTTATTGAGCGCTTACTGTGCACAGAGCACTGTACTAAGCGCTTGAGAAGTACAAGTTGGCAACATATAGAGACGGTCCCTACCCAACAGTGGGCTCACAGTCTAGTAGGAGGAGACAGAGAACAATACGTGCAAACATATATACATATATACAGGTGCTGTGGGGAAGGGAAGGAGGTAAGGCAGGGGGATGGAGAGGGGGAGGAGGGGGAGAGGAAGGAGGGGGCTCTATCTGGGAAGGCCTCCTGGAGGAGGTGAGCTCTCAGTAGGGCCTTGAAGGGAGGAAGAGAGCTAGCTTGGCGGATGTGGGGAGGGAGGGCATTCCAGGCCAGGAGGATGACATGGGCTGGGGGTTGACGGCAGGACAGGCGAGAACGAGGAACGGTGAGGAGATTAGCGGCAGAGGAGCGGAGGGTGTGGGCTGGGCTGTAGAAGGAGAGAAGGGAGGAGAGGTAGGAGGGGGCGAGGTGATGGAGAGCCTTGAAGCCGAGGGTGAGGAGTTTCTGCCTGATGCGTAGGTTGATTGGTAGCCACTGAGATTTTTGAGGAGGGGAGTAACATGCCCAGAGCGTTTCTGGACAAAGACAATCTGGGCAGTGGCGTGAAGTATGGATTGAAGTGGGGAGAGACAAGAGGATAGGAGATCGGAGAGGAGGCTGGTACAGTAGTCCAGACGGGATAGGATGAGAGCTTGAATAAGCAGGGTAGCGGTTTGGATGGAGAGGAAAGGGTGAATTTTGGCAATGTTGCGGAGCTGAGACTAGCAGGTTTTGGTGACGGCTTGGATGTGAGGCAAGGTCTTCATTCACTTATGGTACACAACCAGCCTTGTCTCCAAGGCCATGCTGGGTGGTGGGAAAATAGGAGGCCTGGGATTGCACAGAATAGTTTCGGTCTCTGGAGCTAGGCAGAACCAGTCAGGTTTCTTGAATATCACTTGGGCTACCTTAGGGAGACAACACCATCTAGCACACCCTGTATTAGGGACCAAAAGAGGCAATAATAACTGCGGAATTTGTTAAATGTTTGTTTTGTGCCAAGCACTGTGCTAAGCCCTGGGGTCAACACAATGCAATCAGATAATAATAATGACATTTGTTAAGCACTTACTATGTGCAAAGCACTGTTCTAAGTGCTGGGGGGGGGTTACAAGGTGATCACGTCCCACGTGGGGCTCACAGTCTTCATCCCCATTTTACAGATGAGGTAACTGAGGCTCAGAGAAATTAAGTGACTTGCCCAAGGTCACACAGCAGACATGTGGGGGAGTCGGGATTAGAACCCATGATCTCTGACTCCCAAGCCCGTGCTCTTTCCACTGAGCCACACTGCTTCTCTTAAAGAAGGGAAGTGACCAGCCCAGGGTCACACAGCAGACGGGTGGTGGGGCCAGGATGAGAACCCAGGACTTTCTGGCTCCCCCGCCCGGGCTCTGTGAAGAATCCGGACGGTCCTCACAGCACCTGGATAAATATTTGGCGGGGGGCGAGGGGCAGAGCATTCATGGGTCCAGGGCTGGGGTCAGGACATTCCCGGGGCCGCCTCGGCTTCCTCCCTCCCGGCTTCCCTCCCTTCCTTTCTTTCCTTCCTTCCTCCCTCCCCGCCTCCCTCGTTCCTGCAGTTTCCTAACACCCCCCCCCCCCCCCCCCCCCCCCCGCAACCCCCCGGCTGGATTCGAGTTAGACTCCGCAGTAGGAGACGCGGTGACAGAGATGGGCACAGAGACGGGAAGACAGAGGTGGACACAGAGACAGAAACGGACCCAGAGACAAGAGACACTTGTAGGAAGAGACAGGGACAGAGATGGACACAGGCTGAGAGAGGCAGAAATGGGCATGGACTGAGAGAGACAGATATAGAGATACAGAGACAAATATAGACAGAGACAGTCACAGAGACAGAAAGACACAGAGGCAGAGAGACAGAGATGGACACAGGCTGAGAGAGACAAAAGCAGACACAGAGACAGATATGAAGATACAGAGACAGAGACAGGGACATACAGAGACAAAGACAGAGGCAGAAATAGACAGAGGGGCTGAGAGAGGCAGAAACAGACACAGAGACAGAGACAAACACAAGCAGAGACAACGACAGAGACAGATAAAGAGACACAGACACAGAGAGAGTCAGAGATGTTCATAGTCGGAGAGAGACAGAAACAGACATAGAGCTTATAGAGACAAATAGACACAGAGAGAGAGACAGAGACAGAGACAGAAACAAAGAGACACAGACACAGAGAGTCAGATGTTTTCTTAAATGACATTTATTAAGCGCTTACTATGTGCAAAGCACTGTTCTAAGTGCTGGGGAGGTTACAAGGTGATCAGGTTGTCCCACGGGGGCTCACAGTCTTAATCCCCATTTTACAGATGAGGTAACTGAGGCACAGAGAAGTTAAGTGACTTGCCCAAAGTCACACAGCTGACAATTGGCAGAGCCGGAATTTGAACCCATGACCTCTGACTCCAAAGCCCGTGCTCTTTCCACTGAGCCACGCTGTTTCTCTATCTATGAACAGATGTTCACAGGCTGAGAGACAGAAACAAACACAGAGGTTATAGAGACAGACACAGAGAGAGAGACGGAGACAGACAGACAAAGAGACACAGACACAGAGAGAAAGAGATGTTCACAGGCTGAGAGAGACAGAAACAGACACAGCTTATAGCGACAGACACAGAGACAGAGACAGAAAGAGGTAGAGACAGAGACGGGCACAGACCGAGAGACAGAGACAGACACAGAGATACAGAGAAGAGTGTTTGGCACATAGTAAGTGCTTAACAAGTGCCATAAAAAAATCTAGACTGAGACAGGGACAAAGACAGGGATTGATAGATTCAGGGCAGAGATAGACAGAGATGGACACAGACTGAGAGAGACAGAACAGACACAAAAATACAGAGACAAATCGAGACAGAGACAGTCAGAGATGGACCAGATTGAGGGAGGCAGAGACAGACACAGAGACACAAAGGTAGTGACAGAGAAAGGGACAGACAGACACAGACTGAGAGACAGAGAAAAAGAGAGGCAGAAACACACAAAGACAGAGACAAGGGAAGGCAGAGACAGAGGCAGACACAGAGACACATAGAGACAGACAGAGATGGAGTGAGACGGGCACAGAGAGACAGAGACAGAGAGACACAGGCAGAGACAGGAAAAGTTCGAGCTGGGCGGGGGGGCTTAGGGGGGAAGGGCGACGGGACCCTAGATTTGTCTTGTGTGAAACGGGGATTTAGGGAAGCAGCATGGCCTAGTGGTTAAAGCCCGGGGCCTGGGAGTCGGAAGTACCTGGATTCTAATTCCGGTTCGCCGCTTGTTCGCTGCATGACCTTGGGCTGGTCACTTCCCTTCTCTGGGCCTCAGTTTCCTCCTCTGTACAATGGGGCTGCGGTAAGAGTGAGTCCTCCCTCCCCCTCGGACGGGGCCTGAGCTCCACCCGATCTCCCAGTTTCCGCCCCAGGATTTGGCACATAGTGAGCGCTTGCTTCCCAAATCCTACCATGGGAATGGGGATGACTGTAATACACCTGTCCTCCCCACTTCCCCCTCTTAGATCGGGAACCTTGCCCCACCTGATTGAATCGCTCCAGCGCTGCACTCAGCACATAGTCAATGCTGTGTCGTCGGATTGTCCTCTCCCAAGTGCTTAGTACAGTGCTCCGCACACAGTAAGCACTCAATAAATACGTCCGACTGAATGAATAAATACCGAAAAGAACCGACTCGACCTGATTAGCTTGCATCTCCCCTAGGGCTTGACCCAGTGCTTAGCACATAGTCAAACGCTGAACTTTATACTGCTAACCCGATCCCACCAGAATGAATCGCCTCTACGGCAATGCTCAGCACATAGTCGAAGATGAATAGGAGCAAATCCGACCAGATTAGCTTCTATCTCCCTCAGATTTTAGCCCAACGCTTAGCACATAGTCAACACTGAAGTTTGTATCCCCCTCAGGTCTTAGCCCAACTCTTAGCACACAGTCGATGTGAAGCTTGTATCTCCCTCGCTTAGCACACAGTCAACGGTGAAGCTTGTATCTCCCTCAGGTCTTAGCCCAACGCTTAGCACACAGTTGACACTGAAACTTGCATCTCCCCCAGATCTTAGCCCAACGCTTAGCACATAGTCAACACTGAAGCTTGTATCTCCCCCAGATCTTGGCCCAATGCTTAGCACAAAGTCAATGCTGAAGCTTGTATCTCCCCCAAAGCTTAGCCCAGCATTTAGCTCACAGTCAATGCAGAACAGTATCAAGTCCCACTCTAATTAGCTTCTAATTCCCCCAGGGTGTAGCACATAGTAAGCACAACTATTATTATTCTATCCCTATCCTCCCTCCCCCATTGGAGTGGGAGCCCTGTGGGGGAGGGACAAGACTGTCTTGTTTCTACTGCAGCGTTCAGTACATAGTATGCACTTTAAGCCCCTGATATTCCTCCATCCTCCCCCTCCCCCAGAACTTGTGTCCAGATCCAGAATTTATTTTGATTTAATGTCCGTCCACCCCCTTCTTGATTGTGAGCTCCTTGTGGGCAGGGAATGTGTCTGTTCTATTGCTGTACCGGACTCTCCCGAGTGCTTAGTACAGTGCTCTGCACAAAGTGAGTGCTCAATAAATATGATTGATGGATTGATTGGTTATTGGACTCCCCCAAGTGCTTAGTACAGTGTTCTGCAGATGGTAATCACTCAATAAATATCACTGATTGATTATTGGACTCTCCCAAGAGCTTAGTACAGTGCTCTGAGCATGGTAAGCACTCAATCGATCCCACTGAATGCTCATTCTGTGCATCACAGGTGCACAGTAAATACCATTCAATAAATACCATTGGTGGATGGATTGATTAATGGATGCTCCCAAGTGCTCAGTTCAGTGCTCTGCACAGAGTAAGCACTCAATAAATACCACTGACGGATTGATAGACCATCAGCTCTTTGCGGGCAGGGAATAATAATAATAATGTTGGTATTTGTTAAGCACTTACTATGTGCCAAGCACTGTTCTAAGCACTGGGGGAATACAAGGTAATCAAGGTTGTCCCACATGGGGCTCACAGTCTTAATCCCCATTTTACAGATGAGGTAACTGAGACACAGAGAAGGGAAATGACTTGCCCACAGCTGACAAGTGGCAGAGCCGGGATTTGAACCCATGACCTCTGACCCCTAAGCCCCGTGCTCTTTCCACTGAGCCACGCTGCTACCCACTCCATTGTCCTGGACACTGCCGAGTGCTTAGTCCAATGCTCTGCTCACAGGAAGCTCTCAATAAGTGCCATCGATGGACTACTCTGACAGACTGACAGATGGGACTGGGGTGGCTCCAGTTCCGTTATGCTTCCTCTTCCGTCCCTGAGGGCTTAGCACAATGCGAGCTCTTCATCACCCCCCGACCCCTCTGCCATTTATCCTCAGTATCTGCTCAGACACAGGCAGCTCCCAACGGGAGGTCTGCGGGGGTCAGGGAGGCCAATTTATGGGGGTTGGAGATGCTGGTCTGAGAGGGCTGGGGAAGCCAGTTTGTGGGGGTCTGGAGGCTGGTTTGTGAGGCCCAGCAAGGCTGATTTGTGAGGGTCAGGGAGGCTGATTTGTGAGGGCTGGGGAGGCCTTTTTGGAAGGGCCAGGGAGTCCAGTTTGTGGAGGTCAGATGGGTTGATTTGTGAGGGTCAGAGAGGCTGGTCTGTGAGGGCTGGGAAGGGTGATTTATGAAGATCAGGAAGGCCTTTTTGTGAGGGCTGGGGAGGCCAGTTTGCGGAGGCTGGAGAGGCTGATTTGTGAGGGTCGGAGAGGCCGGTCTGTAAGGGGCCAGGGAAACAGATTTGTGAAGATCAGGGATGGCAGTTTGTGACGGTTGCGGAGGCCGGTCTGTGAGGGCTGGGAGGACAATTTATAAAGGCCAGGGAGGTCTTTTTGTGAGGGTCAGGGGGGCCAGTTTGTGAGGGTTGAGGAGGCCAGTGAGGGCCAGGGAGGCTGGTCTGTGAGGGCCAGGGAGGCTGATTTGTGAAGATCAGGGATGGCAGTTTGTGAGGGCCAGGGAGGCTAGTTTGTGAGGATCAGGGACAGCAGTTTGTAAGGGCTAGAGAGGCTAGTATGTGAGGGCCGAGGGAGGCTTTTTTGTGAGGGCTGGGGAGGCAGATTTATGAAGGTCCAGGAGGTCTTTTGTGAGGGTTGGGGAGGCCAGATTGTGAGGGTCAAAGAGGCTGGTCTGTGAGGGCTGGGAAGGCTTTTTTGTGAGGGCCGGAGAAGCCAATTTTTAAGGACTGGGGAGGCTGGCCTGTGAGGGCCGGGAGACTGAATTGTGAGGATCAGGGACGGCAGTTTATAAGGGCCAGGGAGGCCGGTCTGTGAGGGCTGGGGAGTCTGATTTATGAAGGTTGGGGAGGCCTTTTTGTGAGGGTCAGGAAGGCCGGTTTGTGAGGATCAGGGATGGCAGTTTGTGACGGTTGGGGAGGCCGGTCTGTGAGGGCTGGGGAGACCTTTTTGTAAGGTCCAGGGAGGACAATTTATAAAGGTCAGGGAGGACTTTTAGTGAGGGACAGGGAGGCCAGTTTATGAGGGTTGGGGAGGCCAGTCTTTGAGAGCCTGGGAGGCCAATTTATGAGTGCCGGGGAAGCCGATTTGTGAGGGCCAGGGAGGCCAATTTGTGAAGATCAGAGATGGCAGTTTGTGAGGGCGAGGGAGGCTGGTTTGTGAGGATCAGGGTCAGCAGTTTGTAAGGGCCAGAGAGGCCGGTCTGTGAGGGCCAAGGGAGGCTTTTTTGTGAGGGCCCAGAAGGCATATTTATGAAGGTCCAGGAGGCCTTTTGTGAGCATCAGGGAGTTTGTGAGGATCAGAGAGGCCGGTCTGTTGAGGGCTGTGAAGGCTTTTTTGTGAGGGCCGGAGAGGCTGATTTATGAGGGTCAGGGAGGCAGGTCTGTGAGGGCAGGGAGGCCGATTTGTGAGGATCAGGGATGGCAGTTTATGAGGGCCAGAGAGGCTGGCCTGTGAGGGCCAGGGAGTCCAATTTATGAAGGTCGGGGAGACCTTTGTGTGAGGGTCAGGGAGGCCGGTTTGTGAAGGCCAGGGAGACCTTTTCGGGAGGGTTGGAGTGGCCTATCAGTGGTGAGTAGCATTTGAGTCTCAGTGCGGGCCGACCGCTCCCCCGGCAGCCCCCGTTGCCTGCCCGCCTGTGGCCACCTGCCTGCCCACCCTCTGTGGGTGCCCGCCCCTGCCTCACCCAGCCTCTATTTTCTTGGATCCAGAGGTTGAGGCGGCAGTCGAGGTAGGTGGACATCCAGTGCCAGATGCGCCCGACGAGGGCGCAACTCACCAACTTGTACTTCCCAAGCGCTTAGTACAGTGCTCTGCACACAGTAAATGCTCAATAAATATGATTGAATGAATGAATGAATGAGGGGGCCCAACTCCATGTTGGTGCTCTCCATGCAGAGGGCCCCGCTGAAGGCGAAAAAGGCCACCAAGTGGCCCCAGTTGACGCTGTCACGGAGGAGCTCATTGACCACCTGCTCGAAGCTCTGGTAGGCCGTGGCTGGTATGATGTGCAGCTGCCAGAGAAGCAGCATGGTGTAGTGGCTAGAGCATGGGCCTGGGAGTCAGAAGGTTGTGGGTTCTAATCCCGGCTCTGCCAATTTTCTGCTGTGTGACCCTGGGCAAGTCACTTAACTTCTCTGTTCCTCAGTTGCCTCATCTATAAAATGGGGACTGAGATTGTGAGCCCTGCATGGGATAGGGGACTGTGTCCAACCCAATTTGCTTGTATCCATCCCAGTGCTTAGTACAGTGCCTGGCACATAGTAAGCGCTTAACAAATACCATATTATTAGATATAGCTTCAGTCCCATATGGGGAACATAGTCTAAATAGGTGGGAAAGCAGGTATTTAATCCCCATTTCACAGGTTAGAAAACAGAGGCAGAGAAAAGTAAAATGACTTACCCAAGGTCATACAGCAGGCAAGTGGTGAAAGCGGGGTTAGAACCCAGATATCTTGACCCCAGTCCCAGCCTCCTTCCTCTGGGCCATACCCTTTTCCATGTTTCATGCTAGTATTCAGGTAGTGGGTGTCATACAGACCTCCCTCTCCAGGCCACAGAACTTAATGGAAGGAGCTGCAACATAGGGGAGCTCAGGGCTGAAAAAAATAAATTCCAGCCATAAAGATTTCTAGCACAGAATCAATCTCTGACAGAGAACAGAGTGATCAAAAACCAACTGTCCCATCTTAAACCAGACAACTAGCCACTGACTGGACCAGCCCTACCCCAAGTAGTTGTGTGCCATGAAGGTCTTAACTTATAAAACAATCACTCCTGTTTATTTGCCCTGGGAGCAGAAGCCTCCAAGAGCAAGAGAGAAAAAATAGGGCCCAACAATAACATGTTGTAGAGATTTCATGAACTGAAAATCTGCTTTGAAACAGATGTAATTGCTAGCAAGATTTCAAATTGGTAATTATCTTATTTGGTACTCTATTGGTTCAAAGTACTTCATAATCCTTCATTTGCACAAAACATCTAGGTTTGTTTGTAAGGCCCTTTTTAGTAATAATCTAGTCCTCTAAATTTTAATATTACCAGAGTACTCTCTGGCTAAATGATGTACTCTCTGGCTAAATGATGTTTTTGCTTCTGTTTACGGTCAAAAGAGTAAATGCACAAGCACTTTCAAATTAAAAAAAAACAAAAAACAAAACACTTTTGCTTCAGTAATCTTATTTGGATTTAAAATGTGCAAACTGAAAAGAGTAACAGATCATTGAAAAACTAGTGAAAAGAAAGTTTATTGTTTGCAATTAACATCAACGCAAAGAGTCATTACTACTATTGGTTTATTCAAGAAGCAGGGTCTAGTACCATGTAAATCTTTATTCAGCACTAATTACCGTATGCTTTTCCTCATTTTTCCCTTAGGGTTACTACCCTGTGTTTGAGCTATTTGATTCCCTTAGTTCAGCTCAATTAGTAGTATTTATTGAGCACCTCTTTATTGTCTGGAATCTTGAAGAACACTCATAATCAGGGACTCTAAGGCAGGAGAAGAGTAAGCAAAAGAGACAGAGAAAGATTAGAAGAGGAAAAAGAAGGACTATCAGAGAACTGAGTCATGAAAGCCAGTATTTTTTTAATGGTATTTGTTAAGCACTTACTATGTGCCAGGCACTGTACTAAGCACTGGAGTAGATTCATTCACTCATTCAATTGTATTTATTGAGCACTTACTATGTGCAGAGCTCTGTACTAAGTGCTTGGAAAGTACAATTCAGCAACAGATAGAGACAATCCCTACCCAACAATAGGCTCAGAGTCTAGAAGAGGTTGAACACAGTCCATGTCCCACTTGGGGCTCACAGTCTTAATCCCCATTTTACATATGAGGCAACTGAAGCAGATAATTTAAGGGATTTACCCAAGGTCACATAGCAGACAAATGGCAGAGCCAGGACTAAACTCAGGACCTTCTGAATCCCATGCCAGTGCTCTACTAGGCCACTCTCTTTCCTGAGATTAGATAGCATTTACAGAGGGGAGTAATTCACCATATTGAAGGCAGATGAGAGGGTGAGGATTAAGAGGGTGTAAGAACCCTTAAATTGGGTAAGAAGGAGGTCGGTGGTGACCTTACATAGAGAGCAGTCTTATTGGATTGTAGAGGGTAGAAACCAGATTAAAGAGAATTGAAGGAGATGAAGTTGAGAAAGCAAGTGCAAACAATCTGTTCAAGGAATTTGTACAGGAATAGGAGGAAAGCTGGATATACACTAGGTTTCTGAGGAAACTTTTATATTTTAGGGAAGTTGTGGTTGTGTTTGAAAGCAGAGGGAAAGTGAAAATTTAGAAATGATGTTTAGGCCGGAGAAAAGATGGGGCACAAGAGTTTTAGAAGGTGAGAAAGGTTAGGGTTAGATGCCTAGATGGAAGAGACAGATTTATGGAAGAAGTAGATTTCAAAAATTGGCAGGAGATTGCCTCTTGAGAGATGGACACGAAGGATGAGAGAGTGGTGAAGGGTTATTTGAGGTCTGGTAAGACATGAGAGATTTTGGGGTACCTGGAGAAACATGGCACCCATTTGGATGGAGAGAACTGATAGATCATAGAGATGTTATGGAGAAAAATCTACAAGATTTGGAGTTACAGTAAACATATGGGTGAAAAAGTGGGAGAAGTCAAAGATAATGCTGTAGTTACAGACTTCAGGGTTTCAGGAAGGATGGTAACACTGTCAACTCTAAAAGGAAAGTTTAATGGAGAAGATGATTTGGGAGGGAAGATGAAGAGTTCAGCTTTGGATATATTAATCTTGAGCTACTGGAAGGACATCCATATAGACGTGTCTTGTAGTTAGGAGGAGATATGAGATTGTAGAGAAAGAAAGATGGCAGGGCTAGTGATCTGGATTTGTAAGTCATCTGAATAAAAGTGGAAATTGAAGACAGGGGAGATAATGAACTATCCAAGGAAGTGAGTGCAGAAGTAGAAAAGAGGGACCTAGAACAGAGGCTTGAGAGACACTTTCAGGTTTTTTTAAATGGTATTTGTTAAGTACTTGCTATGTGCTAGGCTGTACTAAGCACATTCATTCATTCATTCAACCATTTTTATTGAGCACTTACTGTGTGCAGAGCACTGTACTAAGTGCTTGGGAAGTACAAGTTGGCAACATATAGAGAGGGTCCCTACCCAACAGCGGGCTCACAGTCTAGAAGGGGGAGACAGACAACAAAACAAAACATATTAACAAAATAAAATAAATAGAATAGTAAATATGTATAAGTAAAATAAATAGAGTAATAAATCTGTACAAACATCTACACAGGTGCTGTGGTGAGGGGAAGGAGGTAGGGCGGGGGGAATAGGGAGGGGGAGGAGGGGGCTCAGTCTGGGAAGGCCTCCACACACAGGCCTCTAAGGCCATACAGGTTTAGAGGAAGGAAGGCCTCTAAGCACAAGCGTAGATACAAGATTATCAGGTTGGACACAGTCTATATCCCATATTGGGCTCACAGTCAAGTCAGTCAATCAATTGTATTTATTGAGCACTTACTGTGTGCAGAGCTCTGTACTAAGCACTTGGGAGAATACACTAGAACAATATCAATGACATGTTCCCTGCCCATAGTGATCTAACAGTCTAGAGAGGGAGACAAATATTGATATAAATAAATAGAATTACTGATATGTGCATAAGTGCTGTGGGGTTGGGAATGGGGGGTAAAGGGAGCAAATCAGAGTGATGCAGAAGGGAGTGGAAAAAAGAAAAGAGGGCTTAGTCAGGGAAGGCCTCTTGGAGGAGAGATGCCTTCAATTAAGCTTTGAGGTGGGGGAGAGTAATTGTCGGCTACGAGGAGGGAATGAGTTGCAGACCAGAGGCAGAATATGGGTGAGAGTTCACTGGTGAGACAGAAGAGATTGAGGTACAGTGAAAAGGTTAACATTACAGGAGCAAAGTGTGCAGGCTGGGTTGTAGTAGGAGAGTAGTGAGATGAGGTAGGAGGAGGCAAAGTGATTGAGTCAATGGTATAGAGTTTTTGTTTTATGTGGAGGTGGATGGGCAACCAATGGAGGTTCTTGAGGAACGGGGAAACATGGACTGAATGTTTTTGTAGAAAAGTGATCTGGGCAACAGAGTGAAGTATGGACTAGAGTGAGAAAAGACAGAAGGCAGAGAGGTCAAGAAGGAGGCTAATACAGTAATCAAGGTAGGGTAGGGTAATTGTTGGGATTAACATGGTAGTAGTTTGGATGGAGAGGAAAAGGAGGATTTTAGCAATGATGTGTGAAGGTTGACCCAACAGGATTTAGTAATAGATTGAATATATGGAGTGAATGAGAGAGAGGAGTCTAGGATAACACCAAGGTTAGGGGCTTGTGAGACAGGAAAGATGGTGGTGCCATCTACAGTGATGGGAAAGTCATGGGAAACACAGGGTTTGGGTGAGAAGATAAGGAGATACATGTCAATCCCCATTTTATAGATAAAGTAATTGAGGCAGGGTGTCATGAAGTGACTTTCCCAAAGTCAGACAGCAGACAAGTGGTGGAATCAATCAGTGAATTATTCACCACTATTGGGCATTTCCTGTGTGCAGAACACAGGCATTAATATAAAAAAGTTATGGATATGTGCATTAGGGCTGAGGTAAGAGTACATAAAGAGCGCAAATCCACGTGCAAGAGTGACACAGAAGGGAATGGGAGAAGAGGCAATGAGGGTCTAGTCAGGGAAGGCCCCTTTGTCCCAGGAGATGTGCCTTCAATAAGGCTTTAAAGGTGGGGAGAGTGATTGTCAGATATGAAGAGGGAGAACATTCCAGGCTAGAGGCAGGACATGGGCAAGAGGTCAGCAGTGAGATAGACAAGATCAGGTGGAACCAAGATTAAAATCCAGGTCCTCTGATTCCCAAGCCTATATCTTGCCCCTGGGTCATGCTACTTCAGTTAATGGATGAGAGGCAGAGCAGGAAAAGGAGATTGAGAAGGAATGGGCATCTAACCAAAGTTATATAGTGTTTCCATCAAAGGGGACAGGTCCACAGTGTCAAAGGCAGCCAAGGGTCTGAGGAGGATTTTAATAATGATGATAATAATAATAATAATAATAATGATAATTGTGGCATTTTCTAAGTGCTGACTCTGGGCGCTTTACTAAGCCCTGGGGTGGATACAAACAAATTGGATTGGACACAGTCCCTGTTCTCCACATTACAGATGAGGTAACTGAGGCACAGAGAAGCAAAGTGATTTACCTAAGGCCCCACAGCAAAGTGGCAGAGCTGGGATTAGAACCCAGGTCCTTCTGACTCCCAGGCTCATGTTCTATTCATTAGGCCATGCTGCTAGAGTACAGTTTGTTAACTCGTCAAGGAGGAGGTCACTAGTAACCGTGAAGAGAGCAGTTTTAGTGGAATGGATGAGGTGGGAATGAAGTTGTAGAGGCTCAGGAATACAGTTAAAGTAGATGAAGTGAAGGCAATATATTCAACCAGTTAGAAGATTTGGTCAGTAATGATAGGAGGGAGATGGGGTGATAGCTGGAAGGTACATTGAGATTCAGAGAATTTTTTTTAGTTTGTTTTAGATTTAGTCATGTGGCTTGGCATTCTGCCAAGTGATAGATTTTCTGTAAAATGGAATTCACCAATCTAAATATAGGTTTTCACCTCTTTGAAAGCATGACCGTATTACCTTGGGGAGAATCAATCGCTCAATCAATCACTCAATCAATCATATTTATTGAGTGCTTACTTTGTGCACAGCACTGCATTAAGCGCTTAGGAGAGTATAATATAACAGACCTGGAAGACACATTCCCTGCCCACAATGAGCTTACAATCTGGAAGGGGAGTCAGACATTAATATAAATAAATAAGCTGTGGATATGTACATAAGTGTTGTGGAGCTGAGGGAAAGGTGACTAATTAACCAGTCAACCATATTCATGGTGCACACCAGACCACTGTACTAAGCACTTAGGAGAGCAAAATACAATAACATTGGTAGACACATTCCCTGCCCAAACAAGCTTATAGTCTAGAGGGGAAGACAGACATCAATATATGTAGATAAATTATGGACATGTACTTAAATGCTGTGGAACTTAGGGAGAAGTGAATGAAGTGTACAAATCCAAGTGCATGGGCAACACAGAAAGCAATGGGAGAAGAGGGAATAAGGGTTTATTTGGGGAAAGCCTCCTCGGAGAGGTGTGCTTTTAATAATGCTTTGAAGATGGGGAGAATAATTGTCAGATATGAAGAAGGAGAACATCCCAGGCCAGGGGCAGGACGTGAGCTAAGGTTCAAGGGTGAGACAGATGAAACTGAGGTATAGTGAATAGGTTGGCATTAGAGGAGTGAAGTGTGTTGGCTTGGCTGTAGTAGGAAATCATGAAGCTAAAGTAGAAGGGGTAAAGTGATTTAGTGCTTTAAAGCGATAGTCAGGAGTTTCTCTTTGATATGGAGTTGAATCGGCAACAACTGGAGGTTCTTGAGCAATGGGGAAACATGGGCTGAACATTTTTGTAGAAAAATGATCCCGGTAGCAGAGTGGAAATATGGACTGGAGTAGGGTGAGACAAGAGGCAGCTCTCAGAAAGGACGTTGATGTGGTAATCAAGGTGGGATAGGATAAGTGCTTGGATCAATGTGGTAGCAGTTTGGGTGGAGAGGAAGGGGCAGATTTTAGTGATGTTGTGAAAGTTGAACTGACAGGATTTAGTGACAGAGTAAATGTATTGGTTGATGTACAGTACTCTGCACACAGTAAGTGTTCAATAAATATGAACGATTGATTGATGAGTCGAGGACAACACCGAAGTTACAGGTTGTGAGATAGGGATGGCAGTGGTGTTGTCTATAGTGATGGGAAAATCAGGGGAAGGGTGTGGTTTGGGTGGGAATATGAGGAGGCCTGTTTTGGACATGTTACGTTTGAGGTGTCACCAGGACATCTAATTAGAGATGTCCCGAAGGCAGGTGGGAAATGCGAAACTGCAGAAAGGGCAAGAGATCAGGGCTGAAGATAGAGATTTGGGAGTAATCCAAATAGAGATTGTAGTTGAAGCCACAGAAATGAATGAGTTCTCCAAGGGAATGGATGTAGAGAGAATAGAAGGGATCCAGAATTGAACCTTGAGGGACTCCAACAGTTAGAGAGTGGGAAGTAGAAGAGGAGCCTGTGAAAGAAACTGAGAATGAGCAGCCAGAGAGATAGGAGGAGAACCAGAAGAGGCTGGTGTTTGAGAAACCAATGTTGGATAATGTATCCAAAAGAAGGGGGTAGTCTATAATGCTGAAGGCAGCTGAGAGGTCAAGAAGGATTAGGATGAAGTAGAGACCATTGGATTTGGCAAGAAGGCAATCATTGGTGATATTGAGAGGGTGGTTTTGGTGGAGTGAAGGGAGTGGAAATCAGATTCAAGGGTATTAAGGAGAGAATTGGGGGAGAAAAAGTAGAGGCAATGGGGTTAGACAATTCACTCAAGGACTTTAGAGAGAACTGGTAAGAGGGAGATGAGGCAATAACTAGTGGGAGCCATGAGGTTAAGGGAGGCTGTTTTTGTTGTTTTGGGTTTTTTTCAGGATGAGGAGAAGCCACTGAAGAGAGAATAGTTGAATATGGTGGTCAGGGAGGGAAGAAAAGAGTGAGCAAACACTGATAAGGTGTGAAAAAATGGGATTGAAGGTGCTCACTTCTAGACTGTGAGCCCACTGTTGGGTAGGGACCGTTTCTATATGCTGCCAACTTGTACTTCCCAAGTGCTTAGTACGGTGCTCTGCACACAGTAAGCACTCAATAAATACGATTGAATGAATGAATGAATGGTGGAGGGGTGGATTTTGAAATGCAGCAGGAGATCACCTCTTGAGGTACTGAAACTGAATCCCAGATGTCTGGTATCTTCTGCCAAACCCTAGCAATATTTATGAGCAGTAATGGTATTTATTGAGTGACTCCTGGCTGCACTGAAATATGCACCTGAGAAAGTACTACAGAGGCACTCTCTGTAGTCCTCACCCCCAGGAACTCAGAAGCTATGAAGCACATGTCAAATGCAATTCCCAATATTGTGTCTCTATTTCCATGTATACATTGTTTTATTTGTTAATGATTTGCAGGAGTAGGGTAAGAAGTTATTTTGTCCAGCAATCAATGTTAGCAAGAATGCTGCTTGAGAAACCAAGGTTCTGGAAAAAAAACCGCAATGAGAATTCCTCATCTATGTGGCTCCTCCATAGTGTAATATAGTCAAAATCAATCTGGAAGCACAGCCAAGAATAAATTCACTGCAGTTCTCCACCTGCTCTCAATTGGGTGAAACTGAGCAGGTTAGAGTGTTTAGTACATCACTCTGCATACAGTAGGAACTCAATAAATATGATTGATTGATTCTCCAGGACAAAGATTATTTTCAAGTATGGCTTTCTTTGGTTGAAGCATTTGCATCTCCTTTTCTAGGTCATGTGGTTCAGCATTTGGTGCTGTGGCTCAGCATTTAGCAGGGTGACAATGAGCAATGGAAAGGAAGATTCTTGAAGAAAACAGCCTCATGATAACTCTAGCCCAATGTAGAATTACCTTTGGAAATTCAAACTGGTGTCATTTATAGCAGCCCATATGTATGTTAGATGACATATGCAATGCAGCTTACAGTGTGAAAATCAACTCATTGCACTCATCAGAACACATATTTCTCACCTATATTCAGTTATGCCATGAAATAATCCTACAAAAGAATGACTAGGAAATATTATCTTTTAATTGCAGCTCACATACAGAAAACCAATTTGCCTTTTTACCTTGAATTCACCTGAAGTTTTGGCTTAAAATAAATTTTGGAATAAAAAGAAAGTCAAGAATTATTTTCTTCTCAAACCAGAACAATTAGTTTTTGCAAAGAAAAATAATAATGATTGAGGCAAACATTGTTTCACAGATCTTTCCATTTAATTTTATTCTTCCTTCTCATCTTTTGCCAACCACAGGGATAGAGCAGTGTTCTTGCCTTCACAAGAAGGAAGAAGCAAAGAAGATAAGAAGCCAAACAGTAGGAGATATGATACCTTGTGAGTCAAACCTTTTTTTATTAATTTATGAATGGTGGTGTGAAGACAGCATGAGGGTCATTTGATTTGATACAAAATTTCAAATCAATCTTTATGTTTCACCTGGATAGCACCTTTTTCAAAAGGTGTGCAGAAAGAAACTTGAAGTTTGGAAAGTTGACTATACTAACATATTTTTGAACATTGAAGAATTGGTACAGGAACTCAAAAATACCATCATATAGTAACATCTTCAAGAAGAAAAGTGAAGAAAAGCACTTCTTGCGGAAAGTATCTGGAGTAGCTTATTGCTTTCTATTGACAGGAAGATTATTTCCAGAATCCTCCTGGACAGACTATTGAAGAATATAATTAACATTGTAGCTCCTAAATCATAATATGACTTGACAAAGACTCAGCACAGCTGATATGTTCTTTGGAGAATGACAGGAGAAGTGCAGGGAGTAACACATAAACCCTACAGAAGCATTTGACATCATCAGTAGGCTTGAAGTCTGGCAGTTGCTGAGCAATTTAGTTGTTCTGAGAAGTTTACCAAGATCCTAAGACTACCTTACACACTGACCTAATTGGTTAACTTAAAATTGAGCATACCATCCCTTCACCATTACAATAGGGTGTTAGATCTGGTTTTATTTAAACTAAGCCTAAACTTGAGGAGGCAGCAAGGGACTTTAAAGCTGGAATAATAAACTCTTCCAAATAAACATTATTTTTGGTAGACTTCTGAGGCAGCCATCCAGGACCTACAGAAGAAGAAAGAAAAAGAAGAAGGAAGAAGAGAGTTCTGTGTGCCAAGCACTGTTCTAAGCACTGGGGAAAGCTACCAGTCAGGTTGGACACAGTCCCTGTCCAATATGGGCCTCACAGACTAGAGGAGAGGAAGAACTGGTATTGAATACCCATTTTACGGATGAGAAACTTGAGGAACTGAGGAGTTAATTGACTTGCCCAAGGTCACACAGCAGCCATGTGGCTGAGCCAGGTTTAGAATACAAATCCTCTTGGAAAGTCAAGGCCTTTTCAATAAGCCATGCTGCTCATACTAATGCATGCTAATGCATGAGCTCTGGAGAACAGTGTACAAGAAGATAATATTGAATAGTTTTACAGATGTGGCACGATGTTATTGATTGAAAATATACAGAAGCAAGGTATGGTTTTTACTATCCTACTCCCTGAAAGGCCTACATAAAAGCATTTCCTTTAGGAGCCAGAACTTAATGCTGTCATACAATTCTGCTACCAAGGTCGTACGAAGTGCAGATTAAGGGAAGTGCAAATAAGCAAAGAAGTAGAAAATAGGTGAAAAGAGGCCAACATGGCTTTTGAGAGATTGATACTCAGACTGTGGTGACCACAGAACATTACAATTCAAATCAAATTAAATTCCTATGAAGGTGCAGATGGAGACCTCTGTCCGAATTTATACATGGGACCATCAGTCAGTGAGCTGTCCCGTTCTTGTCAAGGGAACACAACATGGTAGGAGAGCAGAAATACTGCCTCCTTCTTTTCTAATGAAAACTTTACTCACTATTGGTAAGTCAATCAATCAATCAATCAATCATACTTATTGAGTGCTTACTGTGTGCAGAGCACTGTACTAAGCACTTGGGAAGTACAAGTTGGGTTGGTAAGTGGGGTAACAAAGACATTCTGCAGGCATCTGGGTTACTGCTGCTCCTTTGGCTGTATAGATAGGGCTTTTAGCAGGCAACTTCCCAGATGGAGGTGGGAAACTAATCTTGTTGCCTCTAAAACATTAGCAATAATATTGAGCACTTACTATATGCATAACTCTTTGCTAATTGCTGTGAGAGAATGCTCAGGTGGGAATTAGACATGCTGTTCTTGTCCCTTGGATAATGTTATTGGAAGTGTCTTTGAAACTTTATGTGTACATGTGAGTGTGTGTGCTTGCGTACATGCATGCCTGCATGTGTATACTCTAGATACCAACACATGATTAAATATGTATGTCCACTAATGTGCTCCTGTTAAGTATCCCCTATGAAATTATGATAGCTTCACTCTCAGCCCCAGAGCACTTAAGTATAGGACTGTAGTTTATTTTACTGTCTGTCTCCCCCTCTAGACTGTAAGCTCCTTGTGGGTAGGAAATGAGTCCATCAACTTTGCTGTAACATACTCTCGGCACACAGTAAGCCCTCAATAAATACCACTGATTGATTGACTAATAATTATAGCTCTCCAATTTCTACTTCAGAGAGCTCCATAGTGGATCATAATCCAACAAAATCCCAGAGTATGAACCACTTAGGGCAAAAACTAGCTTTGTTATACTCTCTCAAGTGCTTATTATGTACTCTGCACACAATAAGTGCTCAATAAATACCATTAATTGATTGACTGATGTAAACTGACCACCATAGATGGACTAACATGATGAAATATGCTGTTAACGTAGATAGTGTTTGGAATTATTGCTACTGTGTTTTAAATAGTTTAATGAATGATTTGATTGGGTTTGTGCCCTGAGCTTTTAGTGAAGTGAGCAATTTAAAATACACAACAAATCAATAAAGAATGCATATATTCATAATACAGCATGTAGTAGCTACATTATATTTTGCCAAATGTTCACTTTATCCATTCATTCATTCATTCATTCATTCATTCATTCATATTTATTGAGCACTTACTGTGTGCAGAGCACTGCACTAAGCACTTGGGAGAGTACAGTCCAACAATAAACAGATACATTCCCTGCCTACAATGAGCTTCCAGGCTATGGTGGGGAAGACTGACATTTATATAAATAAATTAAATTACAGATATGTAATTAAGTGGGGCTTCCAGTGGGGCTGGAAGAAGGAACTAACAAAGGGAACAAGTCAGGGCAATGAAGAAGGGAGTGAGAGAAGAGGAAAGGGGGGGGGGGGGGGGCTTAGTCAGGGAAAGCCTCCTGGAGGAGATGTGCCTTCAACAAGGCTTTGAAGGTGGGGAGAGTAATTATCTGTCGAACTTGAGGAGGGAGGGCGTTCCAGACCAGAGGCAGGACGTGGGCAAGGGGTCGGCAGTAAGAAAGATGAGTTCAAGGCACAGTGAGAAGGTTAGTGTTAGAGAAGCAAGGTGTGTGGGCTGGGTTGTAGTAGGAAAGTAGCGAGGTGAGGTAGGAGAGGACAAGGTGATGGAGTGCTTTAAAGCCATTTGTGAGGAGCTTTTGTTTGATGCAGAGGTAGATGGGCAACCACTGGAATTTTTTGAGGAGTGGGGTGACATGTCCTGAATATTTTTCTAGAAAATGATCTGGAAAGCAGAGTGAAGTATGGACTGGATTGGGGGGAGGCAGGAGGCTGGGAAGTCAGCAAGAAGGCTGATACAGTAATCCAGGTGGGATAAGATGAGTGATTTTATTAACACACACACACACACACACACACATGATATACTGTCTAACAGGCTTTTATGGCAAGTAATAGATGTAGAAAATTCATGTTTCAGAGTGTGGCAGGTGGATTTTGCTTATCAAAATTATAAAAAGATCAAAATGTTTGATCAGAAGACATGATGAGAAGCAATATGGCCTAGTGGAAAGAGCACAGGCCTGGGAGTCAGTGGACCTGGGTACTAATCCTGATTCTCCCATTTGTCTGCTATATGACCTTGGACAAGTCACTTAACCTCTCTACAAGTGAGTTTCTTCGTTTGTAAAATGGGGGATTATATACTAGTTCTCCCTCCTACTTAGACTGTGAGCCCATGTGGAACAGGAACTGTGCCTATCTCATCATCATCATCATCAATCGTATTTATTGAGCACTTACTATGTGCAGAGCACTGTACTAAGTGCTTGGGAAGTACAAATTGGCAACATATAGAGACAGTCCCTACCCAACAGTGGGCTAACAGTCTAAAAGGGGGAGACAGAGAACAAAACCAAACATACTAACAAAATAAAATAAATAGAATAGATATGTACAAGTAAAATAAATAAATAAATAAATAGAGTAATAAATATGTACAAACATATATACATATATACAGGTGCTGTGGGGAAGGGAAGGAGGTAAGATGGGGGGATGGAGAGGGGGACGAGGGGGAGAGGAAGGAAGAGGTTCAGTCTGGGAAGGCCTCCTGGAGGAGGTGAGCTCTCAGTAGGGCCTTGAAGGGAGGAAGAGAGCTAGCTTGGCGGATGGGCAGAGGGAGGGCATTCCAGGCCCGGGGGATGACGTGGGCCGGGGGTCGATGGCGGGACAGGCGAGAACAAGGTACGGTGAGGAGATTAGCGGTGGAGGAGCGGAGGGTGCGGGCTGGGCTGTAGAAGGAGGGAAGGGAGGTGAGGTAGGAGGGGGCGAGGTGATGGAGAGCCTTGAAGCCCAGGGTGAGGAGTTTCTGCCTGATGTGCAGATTGATTGGTAGCCACTGGAGATTTTTGAGGAGGGGAGTAATATGCCCAGAGCGTTTCTGGACAAAGATAATCTGGGCAGCAGCATGAAGTATGGATTGAAGTGGAGAGAGACACGAGGATGGGAGATCAGAGAGAAGGCTGATGCAGTAGTCCAGACGGGATAGGATGAGAGCTTGAATGATCAGGGTAGCGGTATGGATGGAGAGGAAAGGGCGGATCTTGGCAATGTTGCGGAGCTGAGACCGGCAGGTTTTGGTGACGGCTTGGACGTGAGGGGTGAATGAGAGAGTGGAGTCGAGGATGACACCAAGGTTGCGGGCTTGTGAGACGGGAAGGATGGTAGTGCCGTCAACAATCAATCAATCAATCAATCAATCGTATTTATTGAGCGCTTACTATGTGCAGAGCACTGTACTAAGCGCTTGGGAAGTACAAATTGGCATCACATAGAGACAGTCCCTACCCAACAGTGGGCTCACAGTCTAAAAGGGGGAGACAGAGAACAGAACCAAACATACCAACAAAATAAAATAAGTAGGATAGAAATGTACAAGTAAAATAAATAAATAAATAGATAAATAGAGTAATAAATATGTACAACCATATATACATATATACAGGTGCTGTGGGGAAGGGAAGGAGGTAAGACGGGAGGATGGAGAGGGGGACGAGGGGGAGAGGAAAGAAGGGGCTCAGTCTGGGAAGGCCTCCTGGAGGAGGTGAGCTCTCAGCAGGGCCTTGAAGGGAGGAAGAGAGCTAGCTTGGCGGATGGGCAGAGGGAGGGCATTCCAGGCCCGGGGGATGACGTGGGCCGGGGGTCGATGGCGGGACAGGCGAGAGCGAGGTACAGTGAGGAGATTAGTGGTGGAGGAGCGGAGGGTGCGGGCTGGGCAGTAGAAGGAGAGAAGGGAGGTGAGGTAGGAGGGGGCGAGGTGATGGAGAGCCTTGAAGCCCAGGGTGAGAAGTTTCTGCTTGATGCGCAGATTGATCGGTAGCCATTGGAGGTTTTTGAGGAGGGGAGTAATATGTCCAGAGCGTTTCTGGACAAAGATAATCCGGGCAGCAGCATGAAGTATGGATTGAAGTGGAGAGAGACACGAGGATGGGAGATCAGAGAGAAGGCTAGTGCAGTAGTCCAGACGGGATAGGATGAGAGCTTGAATTAGCAGGGTAGCGGTTTGGATGGAGAGGAAAGGGCGGATCTTGGCAATGTTGCGGAGCTGAGACCGGCAGGTTTTGGTGACGGCTTGGATGTGAGGGGTGAATGAGAGAGCGGAGTCGAGGATGACACCAAGGTTGCGGGCTTGTGAGACGGGAAGGATGGTAGTGCCGTCAACAGAGATGGGAAAGTCAGGGAGAGGACAAGGTTTGGGAGGGAAGACAAGGAGCTCAGTCTTCGACATGTTGAGCTTTAGGTGGCGGGCGGACATCCAGATGGAGATGTCCTGAAGGCAGGAGGAGATGCGAGCCTGGAGGGAGGGGGAGAGAGCAGGGGCAGAGATGTAGATCTGGGTGTCATCAGCGTAGAGATGATAGTTGAAGCCGTGGGAGCGAATGAGGTCACCAAGGGAGTGAGTGTAGATTGAGAACAGAAGGGGACCAAGCACTGAACCTTGGGGAACCCCCACAGTAAGAGGATGGGAGGGGGAGGAGGAGCCTGCAAAAGAGACTGAGAAAGAACGACCGGAGAGATAAGAGGAGAACCAGGAGAGGACGGAGTCTGTGAAGCCAAGGTCAGATAACGTGTTGAGGAGAAGGGGGTGGTCCACAGTGTCAAAGGCAGCTGAGAGGTCGAGGAGGATTAGGACAGAGTATGAGCCGTTGGATTTGGCAAGCAGGAGGTCATTGGTGACCTTTGAGAGGGCAGTTTCCGTGGAATGAAGGGGACGGAAGCCAGACTGGAGGGGGTCGAGGAGAGAGTTGTTGTTGAGGAATTCTAGGCAGCGCGTGTAGACAACTCGTTCAAGGAGTTTGGAAAGGAATGGTAGGAGGGATATGGGACGATAACTAGAAGGTGAGGTGGGGTCAAGAGAGGGTTTTTTTAGGATGGGAGAGACATGGGCATGTTTGAAGGCAGAGGGGAAGGAACCAGTGGAGAGTGAGCGGTTGTAGATGGAAGTTAAGGAGGGGAGAAGGGATGGAGCGAGAGATTTCATAAGATGAGAGGGAATGGGGTCAGAAGCACAGGTGGCTGGAGTAGCACTTGAGAGGAGGGAGGAGAGTTCCTCTGAGGATACCGCTGGGAAGGATGGGAGAGTAGCAGAGAGTGTTGAGAGCCGGGGGGTTGGAGAAAGGGGGGAAGAGACTTTGGGGAGGTCGGACCTGATGGATTTAATTTTGTTAATGAAGTAGGAGGCCAGATCGTTGGGGGTGAGGGAAGGAGGAGGGGGAGGAACCGGGGGCCTGAGAAGGGAGTTGAATGTACGGAAGAGCTGGCGGGGGTGATGGGCATGGGTGTCAATAAGGGAGGAGAAATAGTTTTGTCTGGCAGAAGAGAGGGCTGAGTTAAGGCAGGAAATGATAAACTTGAAGTGAACGAGGTTGGCATGGTGTTTAGACTTTCGCCAGCAGCGTTCAGCAGCTCGAGCATAAGAGCGAAGGAGGTCAACAGAGATGGGAAAGTCAGGGAGAGGGCAAGGTTTGGGAGGGAAGACAAGGAGTTCAGTCTTTGACATGTTGAGCGTTAGGTGGCGGGCAGACATCCAGATGGAGATGTCCTGAAGGCAGGAGGAGATGCGGGCCTGGAGAGAGGGGGAGAGAGCAGGGGCAGAGATGTAGATCTGGGTGTCATCAGTGTAGAGATGATAGTTGAAGCCGTGGGAGCTAATGAGGTCACCAAGGGAGTGCGTGTAGATCGAGAACAGAAGGGGACCAAGCACTGAACCTTGGGGAACCCCCACAGTAAGAGGATGGGAGGGGGAGGAGGAGCCTGCAAAAGAGACTGAGAATGAACGACTGAAGAGGTAAGAGGAGAACCAGGAGAGGACAGAGTCTGTGAAGCCAGGGTCAGATAGCGTTTTGAGGAGAAGGGGGTGGTCCACAGTGTGGAACGCAGCTGAGAGGTCGAGGAGGATTAGGGCAGAGTGTGAGCCGTTGGATTTGGCAAGCAGGAGGTCATTGGTGACCTTTGAGAGGGCAGTTTCTGTGGAATGTAGGGTATGGAAGCCAGACTGGGGGGGGGTCGAGGAGAGAGTTGTTGTTGAGGAATTCTAGGCAGTGCGAGTAGACAACTCGTTCAAGGAGTTTGGAAAGGAATGGTAGGAGGGATATGGGGCGATAACTAGAAGGTGAGGTTGGGTCACGAGAGGGATTTTTTAGGATGGGAGAGACATGGGCATGTTTGAAGGCAGAAGGGAAGGAACCAGTGGAGAGTGAGCGGTTGAAGATGGAAGTTAAGGAGGGGAGAAGGGATGGAGCGAGAGATTTCATCGCATATACTATATCTCCCTTAGTGCTCAGTATCGTGCTTGGTACATAGTAAGCACTTCAGTACCACAATAATTATCACTGCGATGGCCTGTGCCTCTTATCCTCCCCCAAATGACAATTTCAATCTTTCATTTTACAAAGTTTAAGAATTCCAGACCTATTGTTATTATTACATCCCTCACCGTGATGATTTTCTGATGAAATATCACCAAACTAAAATGTATCCTTTGAAAATGTACACACCAGTTATGGCCATCAAGACAGCCAGAAAGGTCAGTCTTTGGGAAACCTGAAACAAAAAGATTAACCAGTGAACATTAATGTCAAGGGCAGCAGTGTCAGAATAATTAACCAGCAGCAGTCAGGCAGACAGCAAAGCTGACCAGACAGCTATCCACAAGAGCCTCTCCATCACCTTGCCCCCTCCTAACTCACATCCCTTCTCTCCTTCTACAGCCCAGCCTGCACCCTCCGCTCTTCTGCCGCTAACCTCTTTACTGTACCTCGTTCTCACCTGTCCCGCCATCGACCCCTGGCCCACGTCCTTCTCCGGGCCTGGAATGCCCTCCCTCCACACATCTGCCAAGCTATCTCTCTTCCTCCCTTCAAAGCCCTACTGAGAGTTCACCTCCTCCGGGAGGCCTTCCCATACTGAGCCTCCTTTTTCCTCTCCTCCTCCCCATCACCCCACCTTACCTCCTTCCCCTCGCCATAGCCCTTGTATATATTTGTACAGATATGTTACTCTATTTTACTTGTACCTATTTACAATTCTCTGTATTTTGTTAATGATGTGCATACAGCTTTAATTCTTTAATTCTATTTGTTCTGACGATTTTGACACCTTTCTATATGTTTTGTTTTTGTTGTCTGTCTCCCCATTCTAGACTGTGAGCCCGTTGTTGGGTAGGGAACGTCTCTATATGTAGCTGACTGGTAATAATAATAACGATGGCATTTATTAAGCGCTTACTATGTGCAAAGCACTGTTCTAAGCACTGGGGAGGTTACAGGTGATCAGGTTATCCCACGTGGGGCTCACAGTCTTAATCCTCATTTTCTTTACTTCCCAAGTTCTTAGTACAGTGCTCTGCACACGGTAAGCGCTCAATAAATATGATTGAAAGAATGAATGTTCTGTGAAAGGTTGGAAATGTTAACCACAGGTTTTTTTTAATGGTATTTGCTAAGTTCTTACTATGTGCCAGGCTCTCTACTAAGCCCTGGGTTAGCTACAAGCATATCAGGTTAGACACAGTCCCTGTCCCACATGGGGCTCATAGTCTTAATCCCCAATTTACAGGTGAAGTAACTGAGGCACAGAGAAGTGAAACTAACCGCCCAAGGTCACACAGAAAGCAAGTGGCAGTCAGGATTAGAACTCAGGTCCTTCTGACTCCTAGGCCTATGCTCTATCCACTAGGCCAAAATGCTTCTCAGCACAGCATTTAGGAGTAGCAAACCATTTAAATTTGCAGTTTCTACATGTCCAGAGAGCAGAAATGGATCCTTTAGTTTGTTGGAGGTTACTAAGTATGTAATACAGCACTCTGCTGTAGGTCCTCAATAAATATTGTTAATAATTATGCATACAAATAATACATTTGCAAACAATCATATTTATAGAGTGCTTGCTGTGGGTAGAGCATGTGATAGCTTGGGAGAACAATGTAACAGTAGACAGACATTCACTTACATGTAATCAATGATCATATTTGATATTATTCTTACTAGACTATAAGCTCCTTGTGGGTTTGGATTGCATCTACTAACCGTATTGAACTCTCTCAAGTGCTTGGATCAGTGCTCTGCACACAGTAACTGCTCAATAAATGCCACTGGTTGATTGATTGATTTATAGTTATAAAGCATACATCCCCTCCTGGTAACTCGGGAAGATAAAGAGTGCTGGATAGTGACCAATAACAAGAAAAAGTTCAATAAAGACATCTAGATCAAGTCTTTATCTTTAATCTCTAGACTGTAAGCTCATTATGGATGGGGAACTTGTCTGCTAATTCTGTTGTGTTGTTCTCCGCCATTGATTAGTTGATTAATCGGGGGAAGATATACATGTTCTGCACTTCAAAAATCAAAGTTGCTCATATTGAGAAATGTGACCTTCGTTCATTCAATCATATTTATTGAGCAATTACTTTGTGCAAACCATGTATTAAGCACTTGGGAGAGTAAACAGACATGTTCCCTGCCCACAACAAGCTTACAGTTTAGACTTGCCCAAGAAGGAGTTTATTCTAAAAATTCATTCATTCATTCAATCAATCATATTTATTGAGCGCTTACAGTGTGCAGAGCACTGTACTAAGTGCTCAGGAAGTACAAGTTGGCAACATATAGAGACGGTCCCTACGCAACAGCGGGCTCACAGTCTAGAAGGGGGGAAGATAGACAACAAAACAGAACATATTAACAAAATAAAATAAATAGAATAAATATGTACACGTAAAATAAATAAATTGAGTAATAAATATGTACAAACATATACACATATACAGGTGCTGTGGGAAGGGGAAGGAGGTAAGGTGGGGGATGGGGAGGGGGAGAAGGGAGAGAGGAAGGAGAGGGCTCAGTTTGGGAAGGCCTCCTGCAGGAGGTGAGCTCTCAGTAAGGCTTTGAAGGGAGGAAGAGAGCTAGCATGGCGAATGTGCAGAGGGAGGGCATTCCAGGCCGGGGGGAGAACGTGGGCCGGGGGTCGATGGTGGGACAGGAGAGAACCATGCACAGTGAGGAGGTTAGCTGCAAAGGAGCGGAGGGTAAGGGCTGGGCTGTAGAAGGAAAGAAGGGAGGTGAGGTAGGAGGGGGCAAGGTGGTGGAGAGCCCTGAAGCCGAGAGTGAGGAGTTTTTGCCTGATGCATAGGTTGATTGGTAGCCACTGGAGATTTTTGAGGAAGGAAGTAACATGCCCAGAGTGTTTCTGCACAGAGATGATCCGGGCAGCAGCACGAAGTATAGATTGAAGTGGGGAGAGACAGGAGGATGGGAGATCAGAGAGGAGGCTGATGCAGTAATCCAGTCGGGACAGGATGAGAGATTGAACAAGCAAGGTAGTAATTTGGTTGGAGAGGAAGGGACGGATCTTGGCGATGTTGTGGAGGTGAGACAGGCAGGTTTTGGTGACAGATTGGATGTGGGGGTGAACGAGAGAGCGGAGTCAAGGATGACACCAAGGTTGTGGGCTTGTGAGGCAGGAAGGATGGCAGTGCCGTCAACAGTGATGGGAAAGGCAGGGAGAGGGCAGGGTTTGGGAGGGAAGATAAGGAGTTCAGTCTTGGACTGAACCAGAGCTGCCATCCAGCACTATAACTAATGGTACCAAACTCACTGAGGTTATACAAAGATATGTGAAACGTTCAGAGCTTTGGGAATTAAGCCATTTGACAGAATAAGGTCAGTTTGCTTTGGTCCAGCCAGGTTGGTGCTGTTATTCACTCTAGTTTATGCTAAAGGCAAAGCTAAAAACAATTTACATCATTATTTGCTATTGTGTGGTTATGTTTTACTATAAATGTCTATTCAATTTTCAGAAGTGTGAAGTTGAATTGTAAGAGTGGTGCCACTTTTTACCCATAAAAAGTTGACATATTCTTCTGGAGTTATTAAACTGTTCAGGAAACAATTGATCCCAATGTTAAAATCAAAGTTTTCTAACTAAATGCATTTCAGTATAAACAAGTTTCCCTACCAGTTTATTCATTAGGACTGTCTAGCAGTAGTCTGAATGGCTTAAAGATTTTAAAGATCTCTGAAAGATCATTTTGTCTCAGGTCAGTCTTGGTATTAGAACAATACTTCCATAACTTCATTTTCCCTAGTATCCCCACTATCCCACATACTTAAAAAAGTGATTGGCACATAACATTATTTTGATAATTCCTAGGGACATATATGCAGGAATAAAGACTATTTATCCTAATCCTCCTTGACCTCTCAGCTGCCTTCGACACTGTGGACCACCCCCTTCTCCTCAACATGCTATCCAACCTTGACTTCACAGACTCCGTCCTCTCCTGGTTCTCCTCTTATCTCTCCGGTCGTTCATTCTCAGTCTCTTTTGCAGGCTCCTCCTCCCGCTCCCATCCCCTTACTGTGGGGGTTCCCCAAGGTTCAGTTCTCGGTCCCCTTCTGTTCTCGATCTACACTCACTCCCTTGGTGACCTCATTCGCTCCCATGGCTTCAACTATCATCTCTATGCTGATGCCACCCAAATTTACATCTCTGCCCCTGCTCTCTCCCCCTCCCTCCAGGCTTGCATCTCCTCCTGCCTTCAGGACATCTCCTTCTGGATGTCTGTCCGCCACCTAAAACTCAACATGTCCAAGACTGAACTCCTTGTCTTCCCTCCCAAACCCTGCCCTCTCCCTGACTTTCCCATCACTGCTGATGGCACTATCATCCTTCCCATCTCACAAGCCCGCAACCTTGGTGTCCTCCTCAACTCCGTTCTCTCATTCACCCCTCACATCCAAGCCAACACCAAAACCTGCCGGTAGCAGCTCCGCAACATTGCCAAAATCTGCCCTTTCCTCTTCATACAAACTGCTACCCTGCTTGTTCAAGCTCTCATCCTATCCCGTCTGGATTATTGCATCAGCCTCCTCTCTGTTCTCCCATCCTCGTGTCTCTCCCACTTCAATCCATACTTCATGCTGCTGCCCGGATTGTCTTTGTCCAGAAACGCTCTGGGCATGTTACTCCCCTCTTCAAAAATCTCCAGTGGCTACCAATCAATCTGCGCATCAGGCAGAAACTCCTCACTCTCGGCTTCAAGGCTCTCCATCACCTTGCCCCCTCCTACCTCACCTCCCTTCTCTTCTTCTCCAGCCCAGACCACACCCTCCGCTCCTCTGCCACTAATCTCCTCACTGTGCCTCATTCTCACCTGTCCCACCGTCGACCCCTGGCCCAACTCATTCCCCTTGCCTGGAATACCCTCCCTCCGCACATCCTCCAAGCTAGCTCTCTTCCTCCTTTCAAGGCCCTACTGAGAGCTCACCTCTTCCAGGAGACCTTCCCAGACTGAGCCCCCTCCTTCTTTTCCCCCTTGTCCCCCTCTCCATCCCCCTCGTCTTACCTCCTTCCCTTCCCCACAGCACCTGTATATATGTATATATGTTTGAACATATTTATTACTCTATTTATTTATTTATTTATTTACTTGCACTTATCTATTCTATTTTATTTTGTTAATATGTTTGGTTTTGTTCTCTGTCTCCCCCTTCTAGACTGTGAGCCCACTGTTGGGTAGGGACTGTCTCTATATGTTGCCAACTTGTACTTCCCAAGCACATAGTACAGTGCTCTGCACACAGTAAGTGCTCAATAAATATGATTGATTGATTGATTGACTATTTCAGCCAAAAAAAATGCAAGGAATTTTAAGAGAAATTTTGGAGTTCTATTTTAATTTCCTATTCTCCACCTTGATCATCTCATTGCAGAGAAAGCTTCTGTTCCTATTTTCCCTATTCTCACAAGGCATATTTTTACTTATTACACTTAGAATCATTTCATTTATGCCATAACTTCCTTCTCATCTAATCCTGCAGAGCACGGATCTCCACATCTTCAAAAATTTATAACCCCTACCTCCCTCAGGAAGCCTTTCTGTTTAATTTACAGTGGTGATCTTACATTCACCCTCATTATTTATGCCATTGACTGCTACCTTCAGCACTTATATACATGGCATATTTTAATTTACATATTCAATTATGTGTTCAATCAGTACAGGGAAACATTACACAGGGGAGAATTAGATATGGTCCTTGTCCCTCAGGGAGCTCACAATCTGAAAGCAAAAAGGAGTACAGGTAACTGGTGACAGATACATAAAGAGAGGTGAATTATAAACTCCTAGAGGGCAGGGGGCATGTGTCTAGCTGGTCTAGCTTCTTTTGAATTCTCCTAAACACTTAGTATAGGACTTCATACTCAGTACTCACTCAATTGATTGACTGATAGAATCAATCCATCAATCATTTTTATCGAGTGCTTATTGTGTGAAGAGCACTGTCTTGCTGCTCTCCTACTACAATGCTGTCCACATGCTTCGCTCCTCTAAAGCCAAGCTACTCATTGTGCTTCAATCTCGTCTGCCACACCTCTGACCTTTTGTACACATCCTGCCTCTGGCCTGGAACATCCTCCCTGCTTTATAGCTGACGGACAATTACTTTTCCCACCTTCAAACCTTTATTGAAGGCATATTTCCTCCGAGAGGCTTTTCCTAACTAACCTCTCATTTTATCTTCTCCCACTCCCTTCTGCATCACCCTGATTTGCTCCCTTTATTCATCCCTCCCTCAGCCCCACGGCACTCCTCCTCTTGTCTGTAAGCTCACTGTGGGCATGGAATGTGTCTACCAACACTGTAGAGTACACATTGTACTCTCCCAAGTGCTTTGTACTGTGGTCTGCACACAGTAAGCCCTCAGTAAATATGACTGATTGATTGAGAGTACAGTATAATAGAGTTGGTAGACACATTCCCAGCCCACAAGGAGCTTACAGTCTAGAAGGAGAGCTAGCCATTATTATAAATGAACAATTTACAATTACATACATAAGGGACATGTGGCTGATGCTGGAGTGAATAAAGGGTGCAAATACAATTGCAAGGGCTGCTCAAAAGGGAGTGGGAGTAGAAGATATGAGGGCTTAGCTGGGAAAGGCTTCTTGAAAGAGATGAGATTTAATAAGCCTCTGAAGGGAGAGAGATTGTCTGTTGAATATGAAGGGGAACAGAATTCCAGGCTAGAGGCAGCAGTGGGAAAGGGGTAGGTATATTCACCCTTCCCCTCTATGTATACACTGAGGGAGGTCCTTCTGCTACTGGTGCATTGGTTTCTTGAAGGACTTATTCCAGTTTTTAATCTTGATCCTTGGTATCCTGAACTTTGCAAAACCTATATTCAGAGAAAGCAATTCTTCTGCCGGTTGGTTCCTATTAGTCTAGTCTGATTTCTATGGTGATAATCCAACAACTCAGTACTATCTCATATTATTTGAGTCTGTGCTTCACTGTGTCTTAAAAATATTTGTTTTATTGTTTGGTGTGTATGTATTTGTCTGCATGTCTGTGTATGCATGTGTCCCTTTTCAGGTCACTACAGAGCATGCAATTGAGAATCCTGTTATTACTGATCCTTGTCACCCACCTGGCCAAATGAACCTGTTGGGATGCACATTGCCTTAGTGGAGGTGAGCTGACTGCATTTCAGGACCTCCTAGGTGATCTTGTCTTTGCCTATGATATCAAGTATGCTCTGAAGAAGGTGCTGGTGGAGTTGCTTTAAAAGTAGGTTCTGCTTTCTGTGCTAGGTTCAGGACTCGTAGTAAAGAAGCCTCCTTCGAAATCAAGCTAAGGAAGGTTCTGGAAACTGCTGTTAGATGATTAGATCATAGCTCAAGCAATGTACTGCAAAAATCCCCCCCTCCAAAAAAAACCCAGGTTGAAATAATCAGTAAGTAATATTGATTGAACAATTACTGTGTGCACAGCACTGTACTAAGCATTTGGAAGAGTACAATATACCAGAGTTGAAGACACATTTGCTGTCCACAATGAGCTCACAATCTAGAGGGGGAGACAGACATTAATATGAATGAATAAATTATGGATATGTACATTAGAGCTGTGGGGTTGAGGGAGGGGTGAATAAAGGGAGCAAATGAGAGTGACGCAAAAGGGAGTGGGAAAGAGGTAATGAGAATTTAGCCAGGGAAGGCAGTAATTGCTGAATATGAAGAGAGAAGGCATTCCAGGTCTGAAACAGGATGTGGGTGAGATATCTGCAGCCAGATAGATGAGACTGAGGTACAATGAGGTAGAAGGGGGCAAGGTGATTGAGTGCTTTAAAGCTGATGGTAAGGAATTTCCATTTCATATGGAGGTGGATGGGCAACCACTGAAAGTTCTTGAGGAGTGGGGAAACACTGACCAAACATTTCTGTAGAAAAATGAACTGGGGGTTCGTTGGAGGTCAGAAGGAGGCTGATAGAGTAATTATAATAATAATTATTATGGTTCTTGTTAAGCATTTACTATGTGCCAAGCACTGTTCTAAATAGTAGGGTAGATGCAAGTTAATCAGGTTGGACACAGTCCCTGTCCCACAAAACACTCACAGTCTTAATCCCCATTTTACAGATGAGGTAACTGAGGCCCAGAAAAGTTAAGTGACTTGCCCAAAGTCCCACAGCTGACTTATGGTGGAGTCAGGATTCAAACCCAGGTCCTTCTGACTACCAGGTCTGTGCTCTATTCACCTAGCCACACTTTTTCTCAAGATGGAATAAGATGAATGCTTGGATGAGCATGGTAACAATTAGGATGGGGAGGAAAGGACTGATTTTAGTGATGTTATGAAAATCAAACTAACAGTATTTAGTGTTAGATTAAATGTGGGTTGAACAAGAGAGGAGTCAGGGATAATGCCAAGGCTATGAGCTTTAGAAACAGGAAGAATTGTGGTGCTGTCTACAGTGATGGGAAAATCAGGGGGAAACTATCTCTCAAAATCCTCCCCCTTTACCTGCACCTCCTATCCCAATGCTATTTACCATACCAAAGGACTTGCCCCCTTCTTTCTTTCCTCTCTGATCACCAATTCATTTATTCATTCTCCAGTGGCTTTCTCCCCACTGATTTCAAACTTGTATCCCCATCCTTTAAAACAAACAAAAAACCTCCTTGACCCCATACATCCCTCCAACTATTACCCCATCTCCCACCTAGCATTTCTCTCCTAAACTCAAGTGAGTTGTCTACACCCAGTATCTCCACCCTCTTCCCTACACAGAAACTTCCCTCATAAAGGTCACCAATGATCTCCTTCTTGCCAAATCGAACAGCCTCCACTCCATCCTAATCTTCCTCAACCACTAAGCTGCCTTTGACACTGTCAACCACCCCCTTCTCCTGGAAATATTATTTAACCTTGTCTTCACTGATAAAGTCCTCTCCCGGATCTCTTCTTATCTCTCTATCGTTCATTCTCTGTCTTTTTCACAGGCTCCTCCTCTTCCTCCCACCCACAAACTATGGGTGTCCCTCAACACTCAGTTCTGGGTCCCCTTCTATTCTCCATCTATACCACTCCCTTGGAGAACTCATTTGCTCCCATGGCTTGAAAACCCATCTCTAGGATGATTCCAAAATCTACTTCTCCAGCCCTAATCTCTCTCCTTCTCTGCAATCTCACATTTCCTCCTGACTTCGACATTTCTGCTTTGATGTACCATCAACACTTCAAATTTCACATGTCCAAAACAGAAATCCTTGTCTTCCTACCCAAGCCCTGTCCACCCCCTGACTTTCCCATCTCTGTAGACAGCACTGCCATTCTGCCTGTCTTAGAAGCCCTTGGCATTATCCTCAGCTCATCTCTCTCATTCAACCCACATATTCAATCTGTCACCAGATCCTGTTGGTTCAACCTTCAAAACATCACTAAAATCTTCCCTTTCCTCTCAATCCAAACTGTTACCATGTTAATCCAAGCATTTCTCTGGTCTGCCTTTGATTACCACATCAGCCTCCTGCCTCTCCCAACTCCAGTCCATACTTCACTTTGCTGCCCATATCATTTTTCTACAAAATGTTCTGGCCTTGATTCCCCAGTCCTTAAGAACCTCCATTGGTTTTCTCTCTACCTCTGCATCAAAGTTGTTACTGTTGGCTTCAAAGCACTCATAACCTTGCCCACTCCTACTTCACCTTACTAACTCTACTACTATAACCCAGTCCACACACTTCAATTCTCTAATGCCAAGCTACTACCTCAATCTCATCTATCTCACCACCAACCTCTTGCCTGCATCCTGCCTCTGCCATATCCGGCAGAAAATTACCCCCTCGACCTTCAAAGCCTTATTGAGAACACAATTCCTTCGAGAGACCTTGCCTGACTAAGCCCTCATTTCCTCTTTCCCTACTCCATTCTGTGTCACATTGCATTGCATAATAATAATAATATTAATAATAATGGCATTTGTTAAGCACTTAGTATGTCCCAAGCACTGTTCTAAGCACTGGAGTAGATACAGGATAATCACGTTGTTCCACATGGGGCTCACAGACTTAATCCCCATTTTACAGATGAGGTAATTGAGACACAGAGAAGTGAAGTGACTTTCCTGAGGTCACACAGCAGACAAGTGACAGAGCCGGGATTAGAACCCATGTCCTCTGTTCCCAAACCCATGCTATTTCCACTAAACCACACTGCTTCTCACTTGAATTTTCACTCTTTTTTCAAGCCTCTGTCAGCCCTATAGCAATTGTGTACATATCCATAATTCATTTATTTATATTAAGTTCTAGATCCCTCTCTAGACTGTAAAATCACCATGGGCAGAGAACCTGTCTTTCAACTCTATTATAATGTACTCTCCCAAGCACTTAGTACACTGCACCTCACAAATAACAATATATGTTCAGCACTTACTATGTGTCAAGCGCTTTTCTAAGCACTGGGATAGATACAAGCTAACCAGGTTCCACAGTCTCTGTTCCACAAGGGGTTCACAGTTTTAATCCCCATTTTACAAAGAAGTTAAGTGAGTTGCCCAAGGTCACACAGCAGACAAGTGGAAGAGCTGGGATTATCACCCAGGTCCCAATTTCCAAGTAAAATCCATCCTGCACATTTGCTCCTCTTTTGCCAACCTACTGGTACCTCAAACTCGTCTGCCTAACCCCCGACCTCTCACTCATGCCCTGCCTCTGGCCTGGAACACCCTTCTTCTTAATAACTGAACAAAGATCACTCTTTCCCACCTTTAAAGCCTTATAAAGCACGTAATGATAACAATAATAATAATGGTATTTGTTAAATGCTTACTATGTGTCATGCTCTGTTCTAAGTGCTAGGGTAGATACAAGGTAATCAGGTTGTCCCATGTGGGGCTCACACTCTTAATCCCCATTTTACAGATGAGGTAACTGAGGCCTTTGTGAAGTTAAGTGACTTGCCCCAAAATCACACAGCTGACAAGTGGCAGAGCCGGGATTAGAATCCAAGACTTCTGACTCCCAAGCCTGTGCTCTTTTTACTAAGCCACACAAGATGCCTGCCCTGATTAAGCCCTCTTTTCATCTTCTTCCACTCCCTTCTGTGGCACCCTTGCACCTGGTTTTGCAGCTTTTATTCACCCTTCCCTCAGTCCCATAGCACTTAAGAAGCAGCATGGCCTAGTGGATAGAGCGCGGTCCTGGGAGTCAGGAGCCCGGGCCTGGGATTCAGAATCATGGATTCTAATCCCAGCTCCCCTACTTTTCTGCTATGTGACCTTGGGCAAATCACTTAACTTTTCTGTGCCTCAGTTCCTTCATTGTAAAATGTGGATTAAGACTGTGAGTCCAATGTGCGACAGGGATTGTATCCAACGTGATTATCTTATATCTACTCCACTGTCCAAAACAGTGGCCTGGCACATAGTAAGCACTTAACAAGTGCCATTATTATTATTATGTACATTTCTGTAATTTATTTATTCATATTCATGTCTGTATACCCCTATAGACTGAAAACTTACTGTGAACAGAAAATATGTCTACGAACTCTGTTGTGTTTGCTGTATTCTCCCAGCACACTTCCCCCCTTCAAAGCCCTACTGAAAGTTCACCTCCTCCAGGAGGCCTGCCAATATTAAGCCCCCCTTTTCCTCTGCTCCCCCACTCCCCACCATTGCACCAACCTTGTACCTTTGCTCTACTCCCCTCCACACCCCATAGCACTAACATATATGTACATATTTATACTAATAATTCTATTTTTTAAATTAATGATGTGTATACATCTATAATTCTATTGATTTATAATGATGCTACTGATGCCTGTTTACTTGTTTTGATGTCTGTCTTTCCCCTTCTAGACTATGAGCCCACTGTGGGCAGAGATTTCTCTATTTGTTGCTGAATTGTACTTCCCAAGTACTTAGTACAGTGCTCTGCACACAGTTAGCGCTCAATAAATATGATTGATTGAATGAATGAATGAAGTGCCTAGTACAGTGCTCTGCACACAGTAAGCCCTCAATAAATATGACAGATTGATTACTATGGGACAAACACTGTTCCAAGCACTGGGGAAGATACAAATTACTCTGGTTTGACACAGTCCCTGTCCCACATGGGGCTCACAGTCTAAGTAGGAGGGAGCAGGATTTAGTCCCTATTTTACAGATGAGGGAACTGAGGCTCAGAGCAGTAAAGTGACTTGCCTAAGGTCCCACTGCAGACATGTGGCACAGCTGGGATTAGAATCCAGTTCCTCTGACTCTCAGGCCCAGGCTCTTTCCACTAGGTCACATTGCTTCTCTCTTAGATTGTGTGGTCTGTTCTCATAGCTCTAGTCTACAATAGCTGTCTACAATATACAGCTCTGTGTAGTTCTGTGATAACCTCTGCGTTTGTAGTGGAAACATCTCAGCCTTTAGTATCTCTTTGGTGACAAATTTTCCAATTAATATATTGATTGAACACTGACTTTGGCTATTACTTCATTTGAAAGTCTGGTTAGGCCTTGGCGACCAACACCTAGTCAGATCTAGCAATGGGATCCTGGATGACTTGTCCAATTGCTCTTTTCTCCTAGGTAGCTCTTAATATAGGATGGTCCTTATTTTTGTTGTTTATGGTCCTCATTTGATGTAAATCAATTTCATGACACATATGCTTCCAAGCCTAATACCCTCTATCTGCAGCTTCCTGAGAGCCGCACTTCTCTAGGTGAACTAGGATATGCTGTGACTGAAGCTAAAAAAGTCAGCGAGAACTGTACTCGTATAAATATTTCTAAGAAGGCTTAATATGTGTCAAGCACTGTATTAAGCATGGGGATTAAAACAAGATAATCGGGTTGGAGACCGCCCCCCCTCCCCCTTGCACATTTGGGCAGGGTACGTGCTAATTCTATTGTATTGTACTCTCTAAGCTCTTAGTTCAGTGCTCTGCTCATAGTAAAAGCTCAATAAATACAATTGATTGTTTGACTGGGCTCACAGTCTAAATAGGAGGGAAAATGGGTGTTTCATCTCCACTTTGCAGATGAGAAAACTGAGGCACAGATAAGTTGTGACTTGTTCAAGGTCATTCAGAAAGCAAGGGGCAGAGCCTGGGATTTGAACCCAGGGCCTCTGACTCCGAGGTCCATGCTCTTTCCACTGGGCCTAATCTGATAATAAATTAATTTTCAATTTGCTAATTGCAAGGACTACTACTATTTTAGAACCTATTATAGTGCATTGCATTCAGTGGACATTAAATAAATACCATTCCTTCTACTATATGTATTACGATTACTTTTGAAATGTCATGTTAAATGGAAGGATCTGCTACATTGAAGAGTACCTTCCTCATCCCCTGCTACTCTCCAAACCTCCATGCAAACCCCTTGCTTTTAAACCTCAAATATCCTTCAGTCTTTATAAACTTTACAGTCTTTTCAGTCTATATATGTTTTCTCCTTATTTCTTTCTTCTTACTTATCATTTCTCAATTTCAATACGGTACTTTTCAATTGGGGTTTTTAGACAAAACCCCTTCTTAAATGAGGTTCTCTTCCTCTCTCTTTCTTTCCCTCCATACGTAACTAAAAATGTCACAGAAAATTTATTTTCCTTGCACCACTACAATAATTAGGAGTGTAATCATTAAGAGGCCTTGGATTGGTAATGGATATCAAAAATTTCCACGTAGCTCCTGGAAGTTTCTTAAGTGTCTGTACCTATGCAAATTCTATTATAGTTTTTCTACACAGCTCTGGGAAAGTTGCTTCACTTCTCTGGGCCTCAGATTACCTCCTCTGTAAAATGGGGGTTGAGACAGTAAGCCCCAAGTGGGACAAGGACTGTGTCCGACACGATTTGCTTATATCCACCACAACACTTAATACCGTGCCCGACACATAGTAAGTGCTTAACAAATGCCATCATTTCTTTATTTTTTTCTAACAAAGAGGTTTGAGGATCAAAACCTTTGGAACATCATCCAAAATGAGCTTCATCTGTTTCTAAGAGTTCAGTTCTTAAAAGTAAAAATGGTATTCTGCTTACTACTATTACCTTTATTTTAACTATTATATTTTTAAGAGCAAACAACATACCAATCAATCAATCAATCAATCGTACTTATTAAGCACTTACTGTGTGCATAGCACTGTACTAAGCGCTTGGGAAGTACAAGTTGGCAACACATAGAGACGGTCCCTACCCAACAGTGGGCTCACAGTCTAGAAGATACCAGACACTAGACACATGATAGCAAAGTGACATAGACTACTGTTTCCCTGAAGGGCCACACAACTCAAATGTAGAATACTTTCTTTCTACGTGTGAAATCTTCCCAAGTTTTAAAATTTAAAACTGAATTAAGATTTGGCAAATTAACTTCTCCTCCCCCAAATCTTCCTTTCCCTTCCCCAAACTATTAGAAAATATGTTTGAAAGAAGAGCCTCTATCAGGATATGGAATTACATGACATTGTAACCTTTTTCCTTCCAGAAAACCACCCTTTATGAATAATACATAGGTGACCTTTAAAAACTTACCAGTTGTACTAGGTGATTGCATATTAACAAGCTTTTTGAAGAAATAGGACAGGCACTGTACATTTCAGTTAAGAATAGATAATAGAACAATTCAAATAATTTTTATTTTTTACAATATGGACACACGTACCAACCACCTCAACAAAAATCTCATTAAATATCCATGAGTATGCTATTATGTGATTCCTTATTCATCTGATTGTCCTCTTACAATTAAATTGAAACCCCTTGTGGAAAGCACAACTCTGGCTTTTTCTCTTGGAATTTTTACATAGTTTCACTAAATTCCTTTTGATGAATATGAACTAAATTCATTTTAGTAAGTGCCAAACTGTGGAGGAGACAATCTATCCTTGTGCCATGTTCAAGCAAAATAGAAACATCAAGAAAGTATGTGCTGTTGGTTTTTGGGAGGATTAAAAAAATCATAAACATAGCAGCCTCAGGGCTCATGTATAATAAATAAAAACATATGAGTAATTAAAATATTTTAAAAGTACATCTAGCACCATTAAAAGCCATGTGATAAAATTATCCCAGTATCAGTGGATTCTAATTCTAGCATACTAAAATAGATCATAAGAGCCCTTGCAATACCATCACTGGATAGCACCAAAGGTCCATCTACCTATCTCCAACAGTGCAAAAGGATGCTGGGAAGCTTGGGTGCTTGACATTTATTTTTCCTGATACTTAGGTAATTGTCATCTATTTTCCCTTATAGTTTCCCCTATATTCCTCACTGTTCCTTTAGGAGGCTATAATGGACTTCCTGGACATGAATTTGTCCAAATCTCTCCTGAACTTATGGACAATATCTATCTTCTCTGTGGTTAGAACTTAGAAATTGTACACTATGAATGAACTGAATAAGGCTCACAGGGAAGCAGAATAGCATAGTGGGTAGAGCACAGGCCTTGGAGTCAGAAAGTCGTGGGTTCTAATGCTAGTTCTGCCACATGTCTTCTGGGTGACCTTGGGCAAGTCACTTCACTTCTCTGGGCCTCAGTTACCTCATCTGTAAAATGGGAATTAAGACTGTGAGTCCTAGGTGGAACAGAAATGTATCCAGCCGGATTTGCTTGTATCCATCCCAGTGCTTACTACAGTGTCTGGCATCTGGTAAGCGCTTAGCAAATACCATAATTATTAATTATTATTATGACTCAGAACTGACAGGCAGAGCCTAAATGTGAGGCCTTCATAATAAGGGCTCCTGGATGTTATATTGAGAGCCAACAAAGTAAATTTGGGAAGAAAAAGGCAGATTAAAAAGTGTTTGAAACCATGCTAATAATCCTTTTTTGGTTATTAAATTGGTAAATATATGGTTAAAATGACACTCTGTTTACTTAAATTACATACTATGAGCAAGAATGTTTTAATGATTATGAAACCAGATTCCCAATAATAATAACAATTACGATTCTTTTGACATGTTTACTGTGTGACAAGCACTGCTCTAAACGCTGGGGGTAGATCCAAGTTAATCAGTTTGGATACAGTCAATGTCCCACATGGGGCTCACAGTCTAAGTAGGAGGAAGTAGGATTTAATCCCCATTTTACAGATGAGGTAACTGAGCCATTGAGAAGTTAACTACTCAAGGTCACATAGCGGAAAAGTGGTGGAGGTGGGATTAGAACCCAAATCCTCTCCCAGAGCTGTGTTCTTTCCACTGATAGGACATGCTGCTTCATTCCCTTTCTTTGTTTGCAGGAAGGTGCTAGCTGTTTTTTCGAACTGTGAACCACATTCATTCATTCATTCAATCGTATTTATTGAGCGCTTACTGTGTGCAGAGCACTGTACTAAGTGCTTGGGTCGTACAAGTTGGCAACATATAGAGATGGTCCCTACCCAACAGCGGGCTCACAGTCTAGAACCACATGTGATACAAAGACTGTGGCTGATCTGATTATTTGGTATCTAACCCAGAGCTTAGCACAGTGCATAGCACATAATAAGCAATTAACTAATACTACAGTTATTATGTCTCCACGTGCCTCCACTACTTAGTCTCTTCTCCATCCAAGGTCAGTCCTGAATAGAGAGAAACTCTTTGGGAGCCAGGTGGCAACGATCCATACTGGTTACCAGGTAGATATTATGCATAAATAAAAATTCACCAGTTCACTGTACCCTAGTGGCCTTGTACTTCAGTTCTGTATTTTTCTCTGAAAACATTCCCCCCTGAACAGAAGGTATTCATTTGAATGGATGATTTCTGGATTGTCCAGTTACTTATCATTTCCTTCAGAGAGCAGAAGTTCTTCCCCCCCACCACAAGTATTTCCAAAAGAGAAGCAATGTGGCCTAGTGGAAAGAGCATGAGTCTGGGACACAGAGGACCTGAGTTCCAATTCCAGCTTTCCCCTCTAGATTGTAGATACTGTGGTCAGGGACTGTGTCTGTTATATTTTTATATGGTAACAATAATAATAATAATAATTCCGGTATTTGTTTAATGCTTACTGTGTGCCAGATACCATACTAAGTGCTGGGTAGATACAAGCAAATTGTGTTGGCTACAGTCCCTTCCCCACATAGGGCTCGCAGTCTCAATCCCCATTTTATAGATGAGGAAACCTAGGCACAGAGAGTGAAGTAACTTGCACAAGGTCACACAGCAGACAAGTCGTGGAGCCGAGATTAGAACCCACAAACATCTGACTCCCAAGCCCATGGTCTATCACTACGCCATGCTGCTATTCATTCATTCAATCGTATTTATTGAGCACTTACTGTGTGCAGAGCACTGTACTAAGTGCTTGGGAAGTACAAGTTGGCAACATATAGAGAGGATCCCTACCCAACAAGGGCTCACAGTCTAGAAGGGGGTGACAGAAAACAGAACAAAACATGTGGACAGTTGTTAAGTTATCAGAATAAATAGAAACAAAGCTAGATGCACAGCATTAACAAAATAAATAGAATAGTAAATATGTACAAGTAAAATAAAGAGTAATAAATCTGTACAAACATATATACAGGTGCTGTGGGGAGGGGAAGGAGGTAGGGTGGGGGGATAGGGGGAAGAGAGGAAAAAGGGGGCTCCATCTGGGAAGGCCTCCTGGAGGAGGTGAGCTCTCAGTAGGGCTTTGAAGGGAGGAAGAGAGCTAGCTTGGCAGATGTGGGGAGGGAGGGCCTTCCAGGCCAGACGGAGGATGTGGGCCGGGGGTCAATGGCAGGACAGGTGAGAGCGAGGTACAGTGAGGAGGTTAGCGTCAGAGGAGTGGAGGGTGCAGGCTAGGCTGTAGAAGGAAAGAAGGGAGGTGAGGTAGGAGGGGGCGAGGTGATGGAGAGCCTTGGAGCAGAGAGTGAGGAGTTTTTGCTTCAGGTGTAGGTTGACTAGCAGCCACTGGAGATTTTTGAGGAGGGGAGTAACATGCCCAGAGCGTTTCTGCACAGAGATGATCCAGGCAGCAGTGTGAAGTATAGACTGAAGTGGGGAGAGACAGGAGGATGGGAGATCAGAGAGGAGGCTGATGCAGTAATCCAGTCGGGATAGGATGAGAGATTGAACCACCAAGGTAGCGGTTTGGATGGAGAGGAAAGGGCAGATCTTGGCGATGTTGCGGAGGTGAGACCAGCAGGTTTTAGTGACAGATTGGATGTGAGGGGTGAACGAGAGAACGGAGTCGAGGAGGACACCAAGGTTGTGGGCTTGTGAGGCGGGAAGGATGGTAGTGCCATCTAGAATGACGGGAAAATCAGGGAGAGGGCGCATAGTACAGTGCTCTGCAGACAGTAAGTGCTCAATAAATACAATTGACTGACCATTTGTTTTTGTTTTTCATGGTATCTATTAAGCACTTATGTGTCAAACACTGTTCTTAGCTCTGGGGTAGATACAACTGAATTGTTGGTCACAATTCCTGTGGCACATGGGGCTCACAGTTTCCATATTTACCTTCGGTGTGACCTTGGGCAATTCACTTAACATCTCTGTGCTTCAGTTCCCTGCCACTTGTTTTTCCTCCTACTTAGACTGTGAGCCCCACGTGGGACCTGAATGTCTTTATCTACCACAGCACCTACTGCAGTTCTTGCCACATAGTAAGTTCTTAACAAATATCACATTAATCATCATCATCAAAATGCCCTACTTGGTAGAGTCTAGGTCCACAAGAGAAAATGAGAAAATGATATGGATTGTTCAGGCCCGAATTCAATGAGTCAAATTTATCCAGAGCTTACTGTGTGCAGTGCACTTTTCTAAGTGCTAGAGCACTGTTCTAAAATGCCTTTAGCCTCAATTATCTGGACATTTCAGATTATTTGCCTGAAATGTCCTCAATCCTGAAGTAAATCTGTAACCAATCTTTTTGATCAGGATTATCCAGATTTCTTCTTATCTTAGACCAAGTGGTGATTGAAAAGGTATTATGGAAGTATTTTAGCTGAGACAGTGCATATAGTTTACAGTTGGAGTTGCCATTTATGTATGTTTGGTGCTTAGGGCTCTAAAGACAATACTGGTACCTATCAATAACATCCCATTTGCCTCTGAAGTAAAAAAGTATTAATTCTTTTATTCTTTCTCCTCCTTTCTCTTTGTCCTCTGCTGCAATCAATCAATCAGTGGTATTTTTTGAGTACTCACTGTGTGCAGAGCAGTGTACTAAGCACTTGGGAGAGTACAATACAGCAGAGTTTGTTACCTGCTTATAGACTTCCTGCTTAGTCTATAGGGAAACACCTACAGTATGCAGAACATTGGCCTAAATTCTGTGGGAAATTTTTAAAAAAGAGGAATAAGACATTGTTCCTACCCTCAAAGAGATTTTAATCTACTGGAGGAGGCAAAAACAGAACAAAAATATATCACAAATATGTAAACTGTGAGTCCAGAAAGAGTTTCGAGGGTCTGTGTTCCTTATGCCTTAATTAGATGGTGTGAGGAGGAAAATAAATATTCAAAGTTTGGAAAAGGGTCATTTAATCCAACTGTAAAGATTTGTAAGAATTATTCCAAAATTCTCACCATTTATTTAGATTTTGAATCTGGGGTTCAGGGTAGAGAAACTAATGATTTCTCAAACTCACTTCTCTCCAATTTTTACTGTATTATATTATCACCTTATTCCATAACTACTAAATGTGAAAAAATGAAAATCGTTTATAATAAATAAATATTATTTATTACTGTCTATCCATTGATCCAGAATATTGTCATCAATATTAATTTTTCATCTTCAAAATGCACAGTTAGGAATGTTTTTGCACTGTAAAACAATGTTTTTTCCCCAGGTAAGAAGGCAGGTAGGTAAGAGAGGGGAGATGAGTAGACAGGGGCTGTTTGTAGGATGGCTTCTCCCTCCTAAACCCACATCACCTGAAGCTGCCTGCACAGATTTTATAGTTCGTAGCAGCATTGTTTGCTGCTTCTCTGCTGCTTTTGCTGTCTTGGCATCTGCCTCCCTTAATACCTCTGGCCCAGGAATCCAGTTTAGAGACTTCCTGAATTTAAGGTTCATACTTTAAACTCAACAAATAAGCTGACCCCGATTTTAGGAAAGGTTTTTTTAAAGCTTAAAAGGCTGACTTGTCCACAGCAGTAAATGGTACTTGAGAAAGAAAAACTCATGAGAAATTCCTGCCTAGTGTTGCTGCTAAAACGTTCATCATGTCTCATGACACTAGTTATTTTAGGAAATTCAATGGAATGAAATGTATTTATTTTCAATGGTGATCAACTGTTTCCAAGAGGGGATTTTCCATGAGGAGTTTTCTCCTGGGTTATTCCAGATGATTGAATTGAGACATACTAACAGCAGGAATAGGGTTCGTATGAGGCAAGCATTTTGGGGGAACTGTCTCATAAGCATTGTTAAGAGAGCTAATTTCAAAGCCCCAGTAGGTCTCAACCATGTATGTGCATATCATCTATATGAGTAAAAGTAAACTAGAACCCTAGGAATGAACCACTGGTGAAAGAATAACTGCTGTTGTGGGCGTTCTGGTCTGAATTATTTCCAAGTGGAGGCCTTTAGTGCTGTTGTCCAGAGCTGAGCCTTCCTCTGCAGTGACTGAGGAAAATAGCATGTCTGATCAGAGGCACTGCAGGATGTTCTTCTCACCAGTAGCCCGTGGGTATGGATTGTCTCTCACTGGTTATGTGTGCAGTGGAGGACACCTGGCCCTGATATGGTGCTGGTTCCCATCTGAGGAGGTGGTCTGGGACCTGATGCCATATGTAGATAGCCAGAGGGCTAATGGCAGTGCCATGGGTTCCCACACTGAGCCCAACATAGGTCTGGATGGGCATAGGGGGCATTCTGCTTTGGGGATGAGGGTAACCTGGCTTGCACTCCCACTGCATCAGCTCTTTCACAATACACTCAAGGTTTCAATTGTGATTGAGGGGGTTCTGAGGTCTGAGAGTGCACAGGAGCAGCTTTAATCCCAGCCCACCATATCTGGAGCATTCTGGGAACAGGGACCCTCGATGGAGGGAGACAAGGCAGTAATTACCACAGTGCTTTCGTTGGCAGGGATGGAGAGATCCAGGAGTGCATAAGAGCAGTTGTATCTCTGGCCAAGTTTGCCTGTAGCATTCTGGGAGCAGGGACCCCTCAGTAACAGGAGGGAAGGTGGCAGTTACCACGGTGCTTTTCTCCACAGCAATTGAAGTCCAAGAGTGCATGGGAGAGGAACTTTTATCCCTAGCCTGGTGTGCCCAAAGCATGCTGGAAGCAGGGACCCTTAATGGTGGGAGGGAAGGCAGTGATTTCCACAGTGCTTTTCTTGCCAGGAATGGAATGGTACCAGACGACAAGGAAGTTTTCTTGGTGAGGATGAAAAATTCCGAGAGTGAACAGGTGCAACTTTTATCCCCAGCCCGGTGTAAAAATGTGTTTGTGACAGAGAGAGAGACAGCGAGGGAGACATAGACAGAAACAGTATGGCATAGTAGATAGAGCACAGGCCTGTGAGGCAGAAGGTCATGGTTTCTAATTCCAGCTCCATCATTTGTGTGCTGTGTGCATTCTCAAAAGAAAACCGCTAGGGATAGAGTGTGCCTGAGGGTATTTCCCCTGGCCCTTGGGCATACTCTATCTCCAGTTATTTCAGTTTGAGAACTCATTCCATAACAGTATGGAATAAGGGTTAATAGCCAGTCAAGCTCAGGATTCTAAAGTGTGTGTGTGTGTGTGTGTGTGTGTGTGTGTGTGTGTATGAGACAGAGGAGAGAGAGAGAGAGAGAGAGAGAGAGAGAGAGAGAGAGAGAGAGAGAGAGAGAGAGAGAGAGAGAGAGAGAGAGAGACTGCTCCCTTCCATCCCTGTGGGGAAACCCAGAACAGTTTAGCTCAATTTAGAATTATGGCAATAAGCCTTATAACTTTTCTTATGCTTTATTGGGCAGTCTTGAATACAATTACCTTTAGGTGGCTTGATGCAGCTTCAACCTTTTGTTACAAAAACTGCCTCTCCTGAGGACTAGAAATAAATTTAGGATTGAGAAGACAAAATCACTTACATTTGTCATTTTTGCATTTCTGGATCCTCAGACTACCTAAAGAATTCCTGAGATGTAAAGTAAAGACATACAGTGAGAGATGGCCTAGGATATTTCTGTGGTGCTTTCCCTAATGTATGTAGGGTACACAGTAGTTTATCCTTTGAGCCAATAACAGAAAGAAAAGGGAGCTACGTTGCATGAGGCCTACTTGATAGGCTTTCTCCAATGTATCATTAAGGTGTTTCAAAGCATCTGTGTTGCTACCATCTGAGCTGGATGGGAACACAAAGTAATCAATTTCAGTTGAGAGCACTAATTTATCACCTTGCAATCTTTTATTGCAAGGTAGAGAATCTTTCTTCTCCTCTCTATTGCTCTTAGACACATACACACACTCACTTTCATTTCTCATTCTCTCTAGCTACAAGCCCAAGGAATTATAAACCCTTCATTTCTTTCATCGCTCTACATTTTTCAAGAATGTGGCAAGGTTGTGAAGACTCAGGGAGTGAGGAGTGTATGGGGAAAGAGGGGCAGCCATCCCTGTCCTGCAGAGGGAAGCAGAGGCCTGTGGAAATCCACCTTGCACTTGCTTCTGTTCCTCAAAAAAACACCTGAGAGTGAATAGATCAGTTTTATGTGGGAGTCAGTGCATGACCTGTACATGCAATCCTCAAAGGGAGAAGCAGCATTGTTTAGTGAAAAGAGCCCACTTCTGGGAGTCAGGAAACCTAGGTTCTAAGCCTGGCTCCTCCACTTGCCTGCTAAGTGACCTTGGGCAAGTCCTTTAACATCTCAGGACCTCAGTCTCCTCATCAGTAAAATGAGGATTAAATACCAATTTCTCAATCAATTGGTACTTATTGGTTCTTAGAGGTACTTATTGTTTACTATGTGCTCTGCACACAGTAAGCGCTCAATAAATACGATTGATGATATGTGCAGAATACTGAACGAAGACACTGGGAGAGTACAATACAATAGAGTTGGTAGACATGTTCCCTGCTCTCAGTGAGTTAGTCCTCCCTCCCCTCTTAGACTGTGAGCCCCATGTGGGAAAGGGATGGTGTCCAATACACTTAAATTGTCTCTGCCCCAGCAGTTAAAAGAGTTATTGGCACATAGAAAGTGCTTAACAAATTTCACAATAATTACTATTATATATAGAGTTCAGTGGGGCTGTCAGGGAAGTAAGTAAGTCAGTCAGACAGTAATATTTATTTGGTACCTCATTTGTACGGAGCAGGTGCTGTGGAGAAGTTCAAGGAAAGCACATCACACTGCCCTCTGGCATTTACCTTTAGAGGGGGAGACAGCTCAAACGTACAAGTAGGAAATAAGTATAAAACTCAACTGGTTTTAGAGAAGCAGTGTGTCTTAGTGGAAGGAACACAGGCCTTGGAGTCATAGGACCTGGGTTTTAATCCTGGCTCTTCCAATTTCTTGCTTGTGACCTTGGGCAAGTCACTTAACTTGTCTGTGCCTCAGTTCCCTTAACTGTAAAATGGGGATTAAATCCTACTCCCTACTATTTAGACTGTGAGCCCCCTGCAGGACAAGAACTGTGTCCAATCTGATAAAACTTAGAACAGTATTCAAAGCATAGTAAGCACTTAACTAAAAACAAAAAATTGGTAAGAACAACCATAAAAAAGATACATAAGGAAGCAAATCATTGTCCAAGTCTTTCCTCTAGCCTGGAATTCGCTTCCGCTTCAAGTAGGATAGACCACCACACTCCCCAACTTCATATCTTTATTAAAATCACATCTCCTCCAAGAGGCCTTCCCTAAGCCCTCATTTCCCCTATTCCCTATTCCTCTGTGACCCCTATGCACTTGGATCTTTACCCTTTAAGGACCTGATACTTACTCCATCTTCAGCTACACAGCACATATGTACATATCCATAATTTATTTTAATATCTGTCACCACTTCTAAACTGTAAACTCTTTGTGGGTGGAGAACGCATCTGCCAACTTTGTTGTATTGTATTCTTCCATGCACTTATAACAGTGCTCTGTACACAGTAAGTGCTCAACCACTGATTGATTTTAGACATACCAGTAGACTACCCCTACACAAGGTGGGTGTGTGAGTTGTTGTGTACATGTGTAGTACTGTGTCTCACTAGGAAAGAGAAATATGCAATCAAGATATACCCCCATGGAGACCCCAAAACTAGAACAGCTAAACCACTAGAACAGATTAGCCAGAAAAACCCCTGCTAATGCTTGAGAATGCCCTCTCAAGACAGTCTCAAATTCCTGAAGGAGGCACCAGGGAGCTCTTGTTTGTCATCTCTTCTGTGGGTTCAGAGATACTCCCCTCAAATTTAGTTCAAAACAGACCTGGACTATTCATTTCCAGATGTGTGGATATACGATGTGAAATACAAGTGTGTAGAGTCCTCAAGGAATCAACAAGAGGGTAATCAGGAGTGAACACCCAAAGGCATGGACTCTACGTGCATAAGGAAGTCCTGAGACCACACGTAGGTGGAGTTACAAATATGAAGGTGAAGTGTGGGTGCAAGTAAAGGCAATGGGTGTATAAAGGTGGGAGGCTAACAGCCATGATTTTGGTGCTTTTGGCTCTCTCTGTCTAGTTGTGGCTTTAAGTTCTCTTGGTTCTCTCTTCTCTTCCTCATTCCTGCTGCCAAGAGAACAGCACACATGATAAGCTTATTTCTCTAACCTTGGCAAAGCTGGCAGTTATACCTTTTTGGACGTATCTGTCACTAACTTGTCTACTGAGTCCCAGTGTTGGGGATCACCACTGTGGGCAGGGAAGTCCTTACAATACCATTCCAAAGTAGTAGTAATAGTAGTAGAAATGGTATTTATTGAACACCCACTTGGTGGAACGTGCTGTTTTGAGCGCTTGAAGAACAACAGAAAGAATGAAACATTTATCCCTGCCCATAAGGGGCTTATACTCTGTTGGGATGAACAGACTCCCTGGAGGGCCTTGTATATAGGAAACAAGGTATCACTTCACCCAGATAAAAGTGGGGCAGAAGAGATGACTTGCAGTGAACCTAGAGGGAGTTCCCTCCCACTGCCCTTCAGGTTTTTTCATAAGGACCATGACTTTCCCAGCACACCAAACACAAAGGAAAAAAGGAAGCCATTTTATTCCTCTCTCCTTTATTTCCCTTTGTGGAAAGAATTTTCCATTACTGGGTCCCAATGTATCAAAATGTCATTATATAGAGTCGGGTTAGTCATTCCATAAAGAAAAAGTCACCTTTTAGAAACACTGCCCTGTCCAAAGAAGACATTGAAGCTATTCTTTATGTCAGAAAGTAAAGCTCTTGTTCCTTTAGAAGTGTTCAAACACTAAACCCAGAGACATCATCTGCTAAAGCTTCCCTTTCCTTAGTTTGGATGTTGAATGGGGAATTGAAAATTTACCCTGAAGGATTACAAAAAATAAAATTCCATAGGCTCTACCTGGAGCATTGAAATCAAGTGAAATACCAAGAATCTGCTGTGGTGAGAAACCCATTAGGATGAGAATGGTAGCAATCAACTCCCTAAAATTTTCATCAGAATCTATTCGTGCTTTCGGTTCAAGCCTACTTCATGGATGTGTTTTACCATGCGTGGAAAGAGGGATTAAGCAGATTAGTAAGGAATTTGAGAAGTTTTACTAGTGTGTGCACTTTTCACATATTTAGCTTAATCTGAATTACTCCAGGTGCACTGTGCTTACCTAATGTAACAAAACTATAATGTGATGACATTATAAGGAACTCTCATTGTTTCCAATGAAGTTGCTTGGTGTACTGCTTTTCTGTATGGCTTTATGTGTTTTCTGTTATCCAGTAGACAAAAAAATATCTCTGTCTTTCAGACCAAAGTTCTTCTGCACATCCCTGATGTGTATTCCTTCATAATCCCTACAAGAACCAAGCATCTTTTCATAAAATCTAAAATCCCATCACAAACATTTTTTTTCCTTTTAACTCCTAATATCTTTTTTCTGTTAGCCCTGATGTTCTCTGTGTAGCTCCCAATATTTCTCCCTAGACCCCAATTTCCTAACCAAAGCACATTACTGATCTGATGTTTTCAACAGCCTGGTAGCACATCAATAAACTAAAGATTATTGTGCTTTGTCAGGTTTTATTTTGTAACATTATGGGAAATTCTCTGCTGCTTTGGATGAGTGCATAAACTCTTATTGCTTGACAATTAACAGAGCTAGTAATAGAAAATGCAATGTAATTTACCTTAGTACAAGGGATCTCAGTTAACAAAAATTAAACTATTGAACTCTCCTCTTGTAGGAAAGGGATGTTGCCTCATTATGTTAAAAAAGAAAAACAGATTCCAATGGCAAAAGTGTGCCGAGTCTGGCTGGGTGGATTTATTGTTAAGATTATGTGTGTTTCTGACATGCAAACAAAATTATGGCTTTTAAACTGGACAACTCTCTCTTTGTTAAATGAATATTTTTTCCCTTGGTGCTATATTTCAAAGAGTGGATATATATAAATAATGTTGAAGGGAGAGTTTCTTTGTATGATCAATAATTTGAATGCTGTTGAGACTTTGCCTTATCTTCAGAGCTTGGCTCTCTCTTTCTCTCTATCTCCCTTCTATCTCTCTCACTCTCAGTCTCTCTGCCTTTTTGAATCATAAGCCCGAAGAAAATATACAGAGTAATTAAATACTGAACCATCATGTTGAAAGTGAAGAACTCCCACAGCGTTGAGCACTGGATTTTACAGGCTCCCACGGAGACCGTATGAAGCTGCATTTGAAATGGCATCTACAGATTTGAGCCTGCCTTCTGCCCTTTCAAAGATTTCTGTCTAGTTCAAAGAAATAATGTGTTTGAACACAGACTTCCTGATTTCTTAGAAAAGTTACAGAAGAAGTTGAGGTTGTACCTTCAGTGGAAATAACAGATATGAACCTTTTCCCCATATTCAACTCCCTCCGCCACTCCCCCCACCAAATCCCCTTTTCTCTGTCCAAATATTTTTGTCCCATTTAATTCTGCTGCATATAAAACTACCCCTTGGATTAGAAAACTCTATTTTTGGTGGGCCAGAATAGGATGAATTCCTGGAACCACAACAGGCAATGCCTTCTGAGATATTCTCACCCTGACAAATAATCCTCTTTGATCCATGTCAGGGTGGAAGAATGTTGGCTCAGTACTCCTAAGGAAGTTGACTTGGAGGAGGAGGAGGAGAAGGAAAATGGATGGATACTGAGGTTGTTATTTAAAAGGAAACACAGAGACTCAAATCCATAGCATAAGCACAATGGAAAGGTATTTCGGAAAAGTAGGGATCACTCAGTTTCATTATTATTAATAAACAAAAACATAGTGGGTGTTAAGCATTTATTGTGTGCCAAGCACAATGCTAAGCCCTGGAGTAGAAACAATGCAGTAAGATCAAACATAATCCCTGTCCCACATGGAGCTCAGAGTCTAATAATGAGGGAGAACAGTTACTTAATCCCCATTTTACAGATGAGGGCACTGAGGCACAGATAAATTAAATGACTTGCCCAAGATCATGCAACAGGCAGGTGACAGAACCAGCATCCAGACCCCGATCTACTGATTACCAGTCTTTTCTCTAGACCTACAGTATCTATAAATGAATCATATATAAGAATGAAAATGAATGAAAATTTGTCAGTAGACTTTGCTTTCATTTGGTGTAAATGACTGCTGAGGAAAAAACATATATCTCATAACAAAAACAATTTTCAGGTATTCTCCTCTATGGTATTCCCCTCACCAGAGAGACAAAATTCAAAATGTGAGGTGATACCCTACAACATAAGTGCCCAAATATAACTAAACAATTACTGTACTGAAATACTTAAGAGTGGAGTTTGAGAGAGGTATATGTTTTTTCATAAAATACTTCTGGTAGTAATGACTTCCAAACCCAGCTTCCTAGATTTACACCTTTATTAATGGCATTTGTTAAGTGCTTACTATGTGCCAGACACTGTACTAAGAGAAATAGGATGGCTTAGTGGAAAGAGCACGGGCTTGGGAGTCAGAGGATATGAGTTCTAATCCTGACTCTGCCACTTGTCTGCTGTGTGACTTTGGGCAAGTCACTTAACTTTTCTGTGCCTCAGTTACCTCATCTGTAAAATGGGGATTAAAACTGTGAGCTTCCTGTGGGACAATCTGATTACCTTGTATCTACCCCAGCACTTAGAACAGTGCTTGGCACATAATAAGCGCTTAACAAATACCATTATTATTATTATTATTATTACATACAAGTTAAACAGGTTGGACACAGTCCCTGTCCCAAATAGGGCTCACAGTCTTAAATCCCATTTTAATGATGTTGTAAATAAGGTACAGAGAAGTTAAATGACTTGCCCAAGGTCACACAGCAGACAAGTGGCAGATCCAGGATTAGAACTCAGGTACATCTGACTCCTGGGCTCATGCTCTACCCACCACTTCTCTGGTAAATGCCTCATTTTTGTTAAACATTTTTTGAAGTTTCCAACAATTACATTTGGGATGCAATTAAAAGTAGTCCAGAAATTCTTATTTTAAATTGTACTGGACTGTACAGGTAGATGTTATCATGTTAGTGTGCCAGATGGAAGACTGGCTTGGTAGACTGTAGTCTGATTCTGTATTGACAGTGTATATGACATATAGAACGAATATGAAAACGCCACAGAAACGCCAATTATTTTGCTCATGCCATACTTATGACCAGCTCAGAGGGCCCAAAAGCTTGGGGGCCTTATTTTGTACACCTTTTGTAATCATTGTTACCTCAGCACCCATCGTGGGTGCTCAATATTTAACTATTGTTAATAATTCTTATTCAATATCTGTTCAACTTATCACATTTCTAAAGTTAGTCCCTCCCCTCTGAAAGTCACACCTGGAGAGTTTCCAGGGCTCTACCAGTCTCGACTATGGTGGGGAGAGTCAAGCAGAGGCCTGTCCGTTCCATTCCTAGCTTGGGCAATGGCTAGCAAGTGGAAAGCAATCTGCTACAAGTCAAAACTCACTCGTGCTGGGCAGCACCGGCATGGGAGAGAGTCGAGGTGGGGACCTCAAGTTTACTGTCCGGAAGGAGGCAATTGTAAACCATTTCTGCATTTTGACCAAGAAAAGTCTATGGATACACTAGCAGAAAAGATGTAGGTGGGGTGTTCTGGGAGAGATTCATTCAATTGTATTTATTGAGCACTTACTGTGTGCACAGCACTGAGAGATGTGTCCAGTGGTGTCGCTATGGGTCCAAAATGACTTCACAGCATAAGACAAGACAAGACTAGGTTAGTCACATACCGTCACTTGGGATTGGGATAGAGCTGATCTTGTTCCAGGTCACCCTGAGAGTGAGAAGGGGATAAGGAAGCCATAGGGCACTTATCCAATACTGTGATGGATGGTATTGTGTTTGTTCCTGGTCCTGAGGACCAGTGAGTTATTTCATTGGTTCTGGGTTTCCCACTGAGGAGTCACTTCACTCAATGGTAAGATCCAGTATTTCTCCAGCAGGTCCTGGGATGAATCAGAACCTAAGCCTAAACTCAGTGACACAAATCAATTTGGTGTTCTTGAACCTAGGACAACCTGGGTCTGAGCAAGGCCTGCTGACCATACAATAAATGTTCAGCACATGCAGTGGCAGCCCATAGAGATGCTGCAGAAGGTGAGGAAACCGACGGCCTGACCGAGGGGACCGAGCCGCTGCCCCCCGCATCCCCGGGAATCCAGCGGAATCGCCTCTGCACAACCTCGTCTTCTGAACCGGTGCACAGAGATACTTCTGCTGCATTCTCAGAGCGTCCCCGCATCCGGGGGCCTCCCACCCCCCTGGAGGGACTGCCTAGCGGGACGGCGACCGGACAGGTGGCATCCAGGCCTAAACCCAGCACTCCCTGTTTGGCATCCCGGTCTTCTCCAGAAAGGTAGAATCGGGGATGGTGGAGCTGAGCCTTGGCCACGTGGCGGACATGCCGATAGGGAGCCGTGTGACCGGAGGCGTTTCTAATGGCGAAAGGCGTCCCGTGTCCTTCCCGGCCCAACTCCTCCAGGATCCAACCCAGCCTGCACCCTCAGCTCCTCTGCCACTAATCTCCTCACCGTGCCTCATTCTTGCCTGTCCCGCCATCGACCACCGGCCCATGTCATCCCCCTGGCCTGGAATGCTCTCCCTCTGCACATCCGCCAAGATAGTTCTCTTCTTCCATTCAAGGCCCTACTGAGAGCTCACCTCCTCCAGGAGGCCTTCCCAGACTGAGCCCCCTCCTTCCTCTCCCCCTCATCCTCCTCTCCAACCCCCGTCTTACCTCCTTCCCTTCCCCACAGCACCTGTATATATGTATATATGTTTGTACATATTTATTATGCTCTTTGTTTATTTTACTTGTACATATCTATTCTATTTATTTTATTTTGTTAATATCTTTGGTTTTGTTCTCTGTCTCCCCCTTCTAGACTGTGAGCACACTGTTGGGTAGGGACTGTCACTATATGTTGCCAAGTTGTACTTCCCAAGCGCTTAGTACAGTGCTCTGCACACAGTAAGCGCTCAATAAATACGATTGATTGATTTGGGCAAGTCACTTCAGTTCTCTGGGCCTCAGTTCCGACTGTAAAATGGGGATGAAGTCTGTGAGCCCCACGTGGGGCAACCTGATCACCTTGTAACCCCCCAGCGCTTTGAACAGTGCTTCATTCATTCATTTATTCCGTCGTATTTATGGAGCGCTTACTGTGGGCAAAGCACTGTACTAAGCGCTTGGGAAGTTGGGAAGCAGCATGGTTCAGTGGAAAGAGCCCGGGCTTTGAAGTCAGAGGTCATCGGTTCAAATCCCGGCTCTGCCACTTGTCAGCTGTGTGACTTTGGGCAAGTCACTTCACTTCTCTGGGCCTCAGTTACCTCCTCTGTAAAATGGGGACTAAGACGGTGAGCCCCACGTGGGACAACCTGGTCACCTTGTAAATTCCCCAGCGCTTAGAACAGTGCTTTACACATAGTAAGCGCTTAATAAATGCCATCATTATTATTATTATAAATAGCATTGAGTACCTTTCAGGGAAACCCTAGACAAGAGCAGTGTTTTTACTTACAACGTGGCATAGTGGATAGAGCACAAGCCTGGGAGTCAGAAGGACCACGGTTCTAATCCTGGCTCTGCCACAAGTCTGCTGTGTGACCTTGGGCAACTCACTTCACTTCTCTGGGCCTCAGGTTACCGCATCTGTAAAATGGGGATGAAGACTGTGAACCCCATGCGGGACAGGGACTTCGTCCAACTTGATTAACTTTTATCTACCCCAGCACTTAGAACAATGCTTGGCAAATAGTAAGCACTTAGCAAGTACCATAATTATGATTACAAGCAGTGTGGCTCAATGGAAAGAGCACAGGCTTGGGAGTCAGAGGTCATGGGTTCTAATCCCAGCCCTCCCACTGGTCAGCTGTGTGACTTTGGGCAAGTCACTTCTCTTCTAGACTGTGAGCCCGTTGTTGGGTAGGGACAGTCTCTATATGTTTCCGACTTGTACTTCCCAAGCACTTAGTACAATGCTCTGCACACAGTAAGCGCTCAATAAATATGATTGAATGAAAGAATGATTATGATGATGATTATTGTTTGGCTGATCCAGAATCTAACTAGTTTTCAGGATGGAAATGGGTTATAAAGGTATTTGTGACTAGCAATGGTAAGCTCAGTTTTGCTACTGATTAAATTGATATGTCACATTAAAATCTACATTGCATGGAGGCCCTGCAACAAACTGATACCTGATTAACTACTTTCTGAATGTTTCGTTGATTGAATACAATTTAACATTATTTAGAGGGTCATCCCCTATTTGAAAAAAAAATATGGCTTCTGTTTTCCCTTTGTTGAGGTTGTAGGGAAAGGGTCATATAAACAGTTTACTGCCAGGAGTTTGAGATGATTTCTGTGACTCCTAGAGGAAGAACAGCCCAAATCCCTGGCAACGAAGATATTATACGATCACAACCCACACTCCATCACACATTTTTATGCCTCTTAGTTTGTTCTAAGTTCAGGACTGTTTTTATCCTCTATTCACTTCCTCCTTCACTCAGTACCTATGCAGTTGTGAGAACAACCATATCACTTAAAAGTGAGCAGCTCTTTGGTAACACAATCGGGCACTGAAATTTACTTAAAGGTTTGATATTTCTACCTTACTTCAGGAGATGGAGATACCATGACTGCTTGTAAATTAATAATTCAGAGTCATTTGTGAAAATAATTAACTATTTCACAACTTTCAAAAGATCACTATGTAAATTTAGGATTTAATAATCCAAGCTTTACCCTTTTGTGCTGTTTTCACATACGTTTTGGCAGTGATTTCAGAAACAGGACACAATAGGCCTCTGTTACACTAATGAAATCCAGACTAACATGGTCATTACTATTGCAGTGATCATATTTGAAGAGTGGGTTTTGTGGCTAGATAATAGTTTTTACATAGATAATGATGAATGTTATGTATTTGTGAATTGGAATTTTAAATTGCCCTGTACTGCCCAGAACCTCTTAATACATACAAATACTACAAAGTTTAAAATAGGAGCATTAGGCTAGGTAGGGTGAAAAGCTTCTCTCTCAGACCAGAGAACAAGCCAATATCAGATGTGCTGAAATCTCCTACTTGACCTTTGCCTAACCTCCAGTGCAGAATGCACAAAATAAAATGGAGCTAATCCAGCAAGTAAATTTAAGCCAACAGTCTCCCACCTCTTTTGAGAAGTACTTTCCTCACGTACTTGGTGTCCTGAGATGTTGTTACAGGGAATGTGGAGCCCCATTTACCAAATGCTGGCAAGCTATAGTGACCAAACATCCCCCAGTAGAGAGGAAAATCTTTCATTCAGACAGTTTTCCCTGCTGACACTAATGCCTTGCTGACTATGCCAGTACGAAAGCCCATTACTTCTAGTTTAGGTGTCTCTCGGCTTACTTACTTACTCTCTCGCTGTCTGGCTCCCAACACCTTTCAAAGATGGCACAGAGTTAGAGGCAACTCAGCTTTTCTCTTTCCTAGCAAATCTAAGATATCATAGTACAGTGCTTTGCACACAGTAAGCGCTCAATAAATATGATTGAACGAATGAATGAGAGTAGATGAAAGTGTGCCTTGAATCTGGTGGCTGACTCAGGTCAGAAGTGAGTAGCTAGTCCATGGTGAGTAAGAAAGCACTCCAGTGCAGGGAACAGTTAATGCAGAAGTACTAGGGGCTGCATGCAGCCTTGAGCTGAGGGGGATTTCTTGCCATGGCCTAGAGTTGTGCAACTTGAGTCATCACTGCTTTAGCCAGTAATTGCATGCCTCTTGATGCCATCAAGATGGCTGCCAATTGGGTCAATTTAAGGAGAAGCATCATACCCAAACCTTACTAAACTGGCTACCATCCACGTGCAACATGTGATGGGGTAAGATGGCAATGGAGCTCATATGCAGTCTGCACCACCCAATGCATGGCCCCCATTCCCCTTGCTGCTCTTCATGCATGGCAGCTATTTTTAATTCCTCCAACAATTCTTAACTCTGTGAAAAGGGTAGGGGAGCATAGCATTCAGATACTCTGTCAGAAAGGGCTGTAGGAAAGGGATAAAATGGGAGAAGAGAGAATAGGTGGAATGTGGGAAAGGGGAGGAAGGCACTAGCTCAGCCCCAGAGGGTGGAAGCGCAGATGATGAAGTAGTGAGAAAAGTCCCTGTGATCAGAACTCAGATCCAGTCCCATGAAAGTGGCCCTAAGGAAGCTCTTGATCTCTGGCCACTATCTGCCACCACTGCCCCACATCCTCCCAGATGAGCCCAGCCCATAGACTTGGCAGAGCATTCAGCCCAAACCAAGGGGCTGCAGTCTGAGTGGCTCCCAGAGGCAGGTCGGGTTGCAGAGTCAGGGCAAGATGATGCTAATGGTGGGGAGAGAGCTGGCTGTCATGAGAGAAGATTGTATATCTTGGGGGACTGCTGCGATCCAAGGATGGCTGTGAGGATCCCAGCCCAGTCTATTGTATGCTCACTCATTGACCTAGTACCTATGGCTGAATGCAATTTCTTGGCAGGGTTGGAGCTGGACCCTTAAAACTTTCCCAGTTCTTCCCCTGAGAACCAGTGTAATGATTGCTTACTTTCATGGGAGCAAGACAGTGCAGCAGAGCTTGGTAAGCAGCAAGGGACCCACCCAAAACTCAGGTTGTCCCACCCCTCAGGGCATGAGTAATTTTAAGGTAGGGACAGGATCAGCATGAAGCCCCTGAGATGGAGATGGCAATGTCATAATTCAGCATGAACAGTGGCATCACACGTTACCTCAGGGATACTGAAAACCAATTATTAGTCCTGGAGCCCACAGGAAGGTTTATTCGCTTTGTTCCAGTGGGATGTTTACCGAAGGCTACATAGGTATTAATAGGATCTCCAAGTGGTAATATTATTTATTAAGTACTCACTGTGTGCAGAGCACTGCACTAAGTGGTGGGAAAGAGTCCCATATTCCCTGAGCTTCCTATGGGCACCAGCCTTTTCCACCTGTGACAAGAAGAGAAGAAAATATGAGCAAGAGGAACTGGGACAAATAAATCAGAGAGAAGGATTGGTCAGACTGCTTTCTTTCACTGCCTCTTTGTCAGGCTATCCTTTTGTCTATTTCTGTTTCTGGGTCTGTGTCTGTCAGAATCTTCATCCTTCTCTTTCCTGATTTTTCTGTCTATTCTGCTAAGCCTCTTCTTCCACAACATTCTGATAATTGTTCCAGACTCTTACAAGTCCCTCTCACTAGAGGAGGCAAAGCAACTAAGTTTGATTAAGATGAGATCTTGCCATTTTCTGGGATGTCTGCCTTTTTTTAGCTACCAGCTGTTTCCATATTGTTACGGGTTCTGTCTAGGTTATCATGCAAAGCTTTCTCAAGTACAGTTCTAAGATTCTGTACTCTAAACTGGTTTTTGCCAGATCATTGAAAGAAACAGGCAATTCCTGATGCAAACCATGCCTCATTTTATGTATTCTCTTCATCAAAATAGTCTCATTTGTTTTGTTGTCTACCTTTAAGGATTTTTTTTCAATTAGAAAATTTTTAAGAGCTAAGATTCTTTGAAGTTTGAAAAAGGCATCTGTTCGTAATTTCTTTCCATTTTTGAACTGAAGATAATGGCCGAGTCTGCAAGGGGAAAATTAAAATATTTGAAAAAAGTGCAGAATCTGCACGTTGCTTAACTGTGCAAATTGTTTGCCACTTCCTTTCTACTGAACAAAAGGTGGATTTACAAAAAAGATTTTTTTTCTTATTAACATGTCCATAATACCCTATCTTGTGCTTCTCACCTCCCAAACAAATCTCCCAAACATCCCTCATTTCCAATTTCCCCACTTCTGACCTATTACTTCCACACCGCAGGCAGCAGAGGACAAAGAGGGAGTCCAGAAAGAAAATTTGAGGCACTTCTATGGCCCCATCCTTCTTTGTCATCCTATTCCTGTATTCCTAGGAGAAATCAGGATAGAAAGGCAGGGAGGAGAGATCCTCAGATCTTCTCCCTTACTTCCTGCCTTGTCCCTCCTGCACTAACCACCACTGCCACCTAGCCTACTTCCATCCTAACCAGTCCAGTCATGGTGATTTTACAATCTCAGAGGAATAGAATTCCCAGACATAAGGTACAAGTGGTGGAAGCACCAGTAGCAGTAAGGTCTATCACACAGAAACTGTAGAACCCCCCCCCCCCCCCCCACAAAAATAGAATAGAAGATATGGGGGTCCAACAGAAGCAGAGATGGTGAGTTCCGTGTTCAAGAGAAAGGGGAAGAAACCAATTAGAATAGGTATGACTTGGCTTGGAAGAAGATGGCCGTACTAATTACTGTCACTAAAGCAGAGATTCAATCTGCTATGAGTTTGAGAAGTGATTTCCAAACCACTGGCTTGGAGTCCTCTCAGTTTTAGTTGACATCTAGTCCTGAAACCCAAGGTATGTTTCTGGGCTGTGATGCCTTGGCCCTGGGGTGCCCCATGTCTTCCTCAGTCTTGCAGTTCCAGCCTGCTTTGCCTCTGTTTTGGAGAGATCAGAAGCAGCAGAACATGTCCACAAAACTTTGAGCACTGGATAGGTTGTGGAGGCTGATTCTGTGGCTATTGGGGTGGGCATTCTGCCTGTGCCCATGCTTCATCCAATGATTTTTACATTGTCTGAATTTTCTGAGAAGTGAGTGACCCATCAAAGCGGCAAATTTTGTTCCTTAGTAGTTGCATTTTTAACCCCTTCCCTGTCAAACTATGCAAAGGTAGTCCGGCCCAACCCAAACTGTCCAACTTCCTACCCTGCCCCCTGGGCAACATTTAGCCTTTCTGGGACCACCTCCCCATATTCCAAATCTACCCTCTCAGTCTCCACCCAACACTACTGCCACCACCTCAACCTACACCTGGTGAGGAGGGAATTTGGGTCAGGGTTGATGATTCTTAGACCTTTTTCCAAGCTCCCCTCCCACTTCTTTCTCCACTGTCACCAGCAGTCTAGGACCTTCATATGGCCCCTAACCTCACTCTTTCTAATAATAATAATGACTGTGGTATAAATCAAGGGCATTTATTGAGAACTCACTGTGAGCAGAGCATTGTACTAAACACTTGGTAAAGTAGAACAGAACAGAATTGGTAAATGTGATCCCTGCCCACAAAGGAGTTTATAGTCTACAGCATTTACTATGTGCCAACAGCTGGCTTTGATAGAATATAAGCAGATCAACTATAATCCCTGTCACATATGGGGTTCATAATCCAAGTAGGAGGGGAACAGGTTTTAATCCTCATTTTATAGATGAGGATACTGAGGCACAGAGACATTAAGTTACTTACACAAGGTCACACAGCAGACAAGTAACCAAGTCAGGAATCAAATCCTGGTCCTTTGACTTTTTCCACTAGACCTTGCCATTTCTTTTGTCCATCTCCCAGACTTGGCCAGCTGAGGGGTGAAAAGTCTGCACAGTGTGGAAGGATCCAGGTTGGAGGCAGCAGCAGGAAGGTTCACTGATTGGAGAAAAAAAGAAGTAGCAAATATTTATATAGAATAGGCTGCAGTGAGGAGATGAACTGGGGAGACAAGGGGTGATCCTGAGTTGTGAGAGAGAACCTACAAAAGCAGCAACAATGGAGAAGACCGAGCTAGGAAAGTTAGGGTGAACTACTTTCCTGGAAAATTTGCTGAACTGCAGCAGTAAACTTCAGTCACTTCAAGAAGTGCTTTCAGTCTGGATGACATGGAACCCTTTGAGGGCACACTGGCTTATGTCTGTTTATTCAGGAACCAAAAAATTTAGGTTTCTGGAAATGTCTTTATTGAGAACTTAATGTACAAAATGCTTTTCACATAGGTACCTTCACAGCTATTAGAAGAAAATAACTTTTGCTGGATTTGAATGAGAGAAAGAATGTAACTCAATGTCTAAGCCACCTAGGCCCCCAAAATATTCTCATTATAATAACAATAATTAATAAGGATGATAGACAACCACTTGAATCTGAAATAAAAGAGTAATTGTTGCTAATTTTCTTGCAGTAGAACCACTAGTGAATTAATCATAGCCTTGATGAATTACTGAAACACAGTATTATGTAGGTGTAGGTGTGCCAGCTCTCCACAGCTGTTTAAGATTATTTTTATTATGAAGCGCTGCAACCCTTACACCGGCAGGATTACAGAATCTAAAGGAAGAGAGAGAGCTGGATTTTGCCACTGTGCCTTGAAAAAGTGCCTGTTTGGGAGTATGTCTACATATATACATGTATATATGTCCAAATGCAATTTTAATTTTAAATTAGGAAACAACTAATGTGTTAAGAAATCCTTTGTCAGGACAGGGGGCCTAAAGAAGTTTATTCTTCCCTGTTTCTATGGGTCGAAGCCAGGAGTTTAATGACAACTTGATGTGCTTCCTTATGTCAATTAGGAACACAAAATGTGTTTATGTAGGAAGAAAAGGAATGTCTTGTGGAAGTTTAGGGAATTGGAAAATGTGTGTTCCTAGTCAGTGAGGCTTTCTCTGTACTTATAATCTTTACTGCTTAGCATGTAAATTTAGTGTGACAACTAACAGTTCAGAAATGTGTTTCAGGTACTCTTTTGTACAAATGTTTTGTTCAATCCACTTTGTTCCACAATGCCACGTCTTGCAAGATTTCTCATGCTTCCTTTGGTGGAACCAACATTTTTCATTAGTAAAGCCCTAAGAAAACATTTAATTACTGGAAAAGTTGATTATTGAAAAACACTGAACACTATAGTGGCCATCATTTTGCAGTCAGTTAATCATATTCATTGAGCTCTGTGTGCAGAGCACTGTACTAAGAAGTTGGGGGAGTACAACACAACCATAAACAGACACACAGTACAAAACTGAGTCAGAATTCTGGTAAGGACTTTTCTTCTTTTTATATTAGCAAACAAAATCTGTTTTTATTATTTCCATTTATATTTGCATAGCAGTATGCAGCAAAAGTGCCTTTAGGAGGTGACCTGATGGCAGTTTATGATACTATAAAACAAAGTTGCTTGAGAATGTGTATGTCCTCATTTTCAAGTAAACAAAATGCGATTGAGTTATAAGTACTTCAGGGATAAGTTCATCAGGAGAAAGCTAGGAAATTTTACTTCGAACTGATGTAGATGGAATATTTTGGCCACAGGATTGCATCAATCTGTAAGCTTCTAAATTAGTTTGGGAATGCAGATGATTGACAGCTGCTTTCTAGGGATGCTAGTGGCCCTATGCTCCTCTTGTACCTCATCAGCAGCCTTTCAGGACTCTGTGCTCTGAACTGAGGCTCCCTAAACAGACAGTGTTGGAGAACAAGCTTGGGGAGTGGAAAATTGCCATGTCAATCAAGTGGCTACACAGACATGATTTGAAGTTGGGCTAGGTCTGTGAGTGTTATAATGCTTTGATCTGTGTCTACATGGGTCTGGAGCTACTACCACTACACTGGCCGCTAGCATTAGGCTTCCTCCATGTGGAAATGTGGTCAAATGTGTTTTCCAAAGGAAATTATTTTGCTCCCCAAATGGTCCCCTAATCACATTCTTTGGGTCTGAAGCAGCAATTCCATATTTGAATCACTTTAAATTCTGACGTTTCAACTCATCACAGCTGCACAGCAAGGGGGAAGATGATGTGAAAACTATTCAATTCATTTTTTTCCCATATCAATGGTTAAATCATTTGAACTAGGAAGGATTATGAGTAGTACTTATGAGACCCCCAAAAGGAAAAATTAAGCTAAAACATTTTCAATTAGAAGAAAAAAAAACAAATGTAATTAGTCCTTCATTTTTTGAGGGGGGATAGGACAGTAGGAGAAGGGGAGACTGTGTCTTTCTTAATATTTTAATCCTTGGCTAAATTTTAGGGATTATTGGAAATTATAGTCTTTAACCAAGCCGTTTTATTAGCAATTATGTTTTGTGACTCTCAAATAGAAAGATACATACTCACACACGTCATTTTTTTAGATTTGAAATAAAAAGAATGTCAGGCAGTAACCTGTCTCCAAATAAAAAGGCTCTTAATTTTGGTTAATTCTTAATGATCTCTGTTTATCTGAAGTATCACTGTACAAGCATGTTGACATTGGATGTAATTATCTGCAATATGTCAGCCACAGTACATAAAACATCAAGTTTTTTCTTAAGGATAATGACAATTAGGGAAAGTTGACATTGGCCTGAGGCGTGTGAATTTTTTTTAAAAGGGATGATTCAGTTTGAACTGGTATGTACATATTATTTCTAGAGAATACACACTCTGTGCGTTAGCCAGTTAACTCTTGTGAATTACCCCTAAGTATTCTATTTGGCTCATAATTTAATTTAAAGATTGTAACCATTGTAAAACACAGAGAAAATGGAGAACATTTAAAAACATGTTGTTTGTTTTTCTTCCCATTTCCTCCCTTTGGCAAATGACTATTAGATCATGTTTGTTCTAGTTGAAAATGTTCCTATCTCAGATTCCCCAGTTAGTGAATTGAAGAACTCTCATGGAAAATGAGTAAGTAATACATCCTTCCTCAGCTCCACTCCAGAGAACCTGTGAATCAACCTATGACGATCTGGAAGCTTGAATGAATACTGGGTCACCAAAAAAATAGTTGGTGACAGAGAAGCAGCATGGCTTAGTGGATAGAGCATGGGCCTGGGAGTCAGAAGGACCTGGGTTCTAATCCCTGCTCCACTACATGTCTGCTGTGTTACCTTGGGCAATTCACTTTTCTGGGCCTCAGTTGCCTCATCTGTAAAATGGGGATTAAAGACTGGGAGCCCCATGTGGGACAGGGACTGTGTCCCACCTGATTAACTTGTATCTACCCCAGCTGTTAGGACAGTGCTTGGCATATAACACTTACAAAAGTACCATAATGATTACTATTGTTACTATTATTATTAGTTGGAGAGTGAACAGCAGGATGAGTATGAATGTCACTCACTGGTCCATTCTAATGCTCATGTAGAAATTAGTCCTACACTAAGGCTGGTCAAGCTTATGCCTAACTGGTTGCTGGGTGAGGAGGTGTGTGCTCCCTTTCCTCTTTCGGTCAATCAGTGACATTTATCAAGCGCTTACCTTGTGTCTGCACACCATACTAAGAATTTGGAAGAGTACAATACAGTTGATAGATGTGATTCCTGCCCTCAAAGAGCTTGCAGCCCAGAGTGAGTTTCTTTTCCTTCCTGTGAGGCTCTGACTGGAGTTACCCCAGTCCCTCTATGCAGCAGACAGCCAAACATGTGCTTAGGGACAGATGGACAGACTGTGTCAGGTAGGGTAGTGCTTTCTTTTTCTGTCAAATAAATATACTTTTTAATGTGTACCCTAGAAAGAAGCAAGTTTGTGTCTTGGTTTTTATGGCTACAAGAAAAAATAAGAGCTTCCAGGTTGCACCTGAATTTAGGTCCCCATTGGCCTAGACTGTAAGCTTGTAGTCACTAGACTGTAACCTCATTGTGGGTAGGGAATGTGTCAATTTGTTATACTGTACTTTCCCAAGCACTTAGTACAGTTCTCTTCACATAGCAAGTGCTCAATAACTACGATTGAATGAATGAATAGCTCAAGATCACATAGGCATATGTCATGTCTTGACCCCTGTTCTCATACGCTTGGCCCTTCCACTTACCTGAACAATTTTCTTCTCCTTCTTCATCAGTTCTGCTGTTCTTCGGCTGGTTGGCAGAAGGATATAGCTTAACTCCACATTGCCCTGTGAACTCATCCTCATGCACATGGTTTTCCTATAACTCTGACCACCATCATGATATTAGGTTTTTTTGAGGGGGAGGGGTCCAGAGGTGGAGCACTTCCCCAAGGTGTATTGGGGGTGAGGGCAAAGGGTCAATTATGCCATACTCTTAGGTTGGCTATGGCAACTCATGGCATCCTTCTGAAATCAAGTTTCCAAATTCATCCCATTCCTGAGAATTATTATTAATAATAATAATAAATTGTGGTCTTACTATGGGCCAGTTACTGTACTAAATGCTGGGGTAGATACAAGCTAATGAGGTTGGACAAAGTCCCTGTCCCACAGAGGGATCACAGTTTTAATCCCCATTTTACTGTTGAGGTAACTGAGGCACGAGAAGGTAAGTGACTTGCCCAAGGGCACACAGCTGACAAGTGGCAGAGACAGTCAGTCAATCAATCAAATTTATTGAGTGCTTACTGTGTGGCAGGATTAGAACCTGGGCCCTCTGACTCCCAGGTCTGTGTTCTATCCACTTGGCCATGCTGCTTCTCTGCCAGAAAGAGAAGGGCACAGCTGATGAAACAGTTGAGAAAAAAAAATTAGTGTCATTAACCTCCTTGAAGGCAGGAACCTGTACCTCTTTTACTTCATCTGCTTTCTCCCACATAGCAGGTGCACAATAAAAACTACTGGTTGATTGAAAGCTGTTATCAGCCCTGCAGCTTAGAGGATTTCTCCACCAAGGCATATTAGCCCAGACCTGTATACCATTTACACTCACTCTGAATGCAGAAATGTTCTCAATAATGCTAATAAAATAAAACACTAAGAAAAGATCAGATGCACTGTTTCATTTATATTGTCGTATAATTTTAAAATCAAGTTTCAGCAGCTTGTCTTCAAATAAGACTTTAGAGTTGCTTCTGCCACTAGTGCACTAAATGCACCATTAATTATTTCATTCACGTAAATCATCCCTCTTCTTTACCCTTAATTACCTACCCAGTCTTCAAAATGATCTTATCCACTCTGCATTTCAGTCTCCCATGATCTGTATCATCTTGCACTGGAATCAGAATTCTCTGAGATTTTAGCTTTTTAGCTGTTTGTAGCACCCAGTACGACTCATTTAAATAACATTTGAAAGCAACCTGAAAATAGCAGCATAAAAGGCTTGAAAGGGAATGAGTACTCTTATTTGCTAAAAACTACCTGCTATGGTCTAAATATATTTTGCTTAAAGGCTGTGGCTTACTGAAATAAGCTGAATCAATAGCATAAGCCACTGGCAACCATTGTTTTGTTAGGATAGTAATACAGTGAAATGTCTAGCTCTCTGGAATGCTGGAGGAATGGAAAGGGCTGGAATTTTTCAGTAAGACAAGAACATCACATAATTAGCAATAAAGTCTGTCCTGAAGCCTCTTAATCAGGGGAAGCACCACAAGGAAACAACACCAGTGGTTTCTGACCAAGCTTAAGTTCATATATTTGGAAGTGTTACAGCTCCTGTGAACCTCTAGCACTAAAACTTCTGCTGAAGGGACAACTGTTCTCTGATTAGATTAGCAGACACCTAGCTGCTTGCCTATCCCATGCTCCCCATGACAGTCCAATGAAGACTCACTAAGAGAGCTTATGTGAATGTTCTGTTTAAGCACTTAACATTCACCTCATCCTCAGTATGCCTAGCACTTACATACATATTCATAATTTATTTTTCTAATCAATCGATCGTATTTATTGAGCTCTTACTGTGTGCAGAGCACTGTACTAAGCGCTTGGGAAGTACAAGTTGGCAACATATAGAAACGGTCCCTACCCAACAGTGGGCTCACTCTTCTAATGTCTCTGTCTCTCTCCCCCTGAAAAACTAAATATTCATATTTTTTTTCTATCTTTCTCCCCCTGAAGAGTGTAAGTCCTCCTTGGCAGGGAATGTGAGTACTAATTCTGTTGTACTGTGCTCTTGGTCCACCATAAACTCTCAATAAACCACTGATGGGTTGATTGTTTTTCATTTACGTATTTATTAAGTGCTTACTATGTGCTAAGTGGTTGGGTAGATCATTCATTCATTCATTCAATCATATTTACTGAGCGCTTACTGTGTGCAGAGCACTGTACTAAGCACTTGGGAAGTACAACTTGGCAACATAGAGAGACGGTCCCTACCCAACAGTGGGCTCACAGTCTAGAAGAGGGAGACAGATAACAAAACAAATCATATTAACAAAATAAAATAAACAGAATAGTAAATATGTACAAGTAAAATAAATAGAGTAATAAATATGTACAAACATATATACAGGTGCTGTGGGGAGAGGAAGGAGGTAGGGCGGGGGGGATGGGGAATGGGAGGGGGGAGAGGAGGGAGGGGGCTCAGTCTGGGGAATAATGGTATTTGTTAAGCGCTTACTATGTGCAAAGCACTGTTCTAAGCTCTGGGGGGGATACAAGGTGATCAGGTTGTCCCATGTGGGGCTCACAGTCTTCATCCCCATTTTGCAGATGAGGGAACTGAGGCCCAGAGAAGTGAAGTGACTTGCCCAAAGTCACACAGCTGACAATTGGCAGAGGAGGGATTTGAACCCATGACCTCTGACTTCAAAGCCCGAAGTAGCATGGCTCAGTGGAAAGAGCACGGGTTTTGGAGTCAGGGGTCATGGGTTCGAATCCCGGCTCTGCCACATGTCTGCTGTGTGACCTTGGGCAAGTCACTTAACTTCTCAGAGCCTCACTTACCTCATCAGTAAAATGGGGATGATGACGGTGAACCCCACGTGGGACAACCTGATCACCTTGTATCCCCCCAGCACTTAGAACAGTGCTTTGTACATAGTAAGTGCTTAACAAATGCCATTATTATTTATTTTTATTATTATTAACTGTACACTGACAACTCCCTAGCGGGGGTGAGGATGCAAACAAATTCCTACCATTGCAAGCTCTGCCTGCTGGATCTCATTCAGGAGATCAGAAATGCTGGTTATTAGCACACTCAAGGTGTGTGTGTTGGGGGGATATTTGTTAAGCACTTTCTATGTGCCAGGCACTATAATGAGTGCTGGGTAGATACTAGCTAATGAGGTTGGTTACAGTCCATGTCCCACATAGGGCTCACAGTCTTAATCCCCATTTCACAGATGAGGGAACTGAGGCATAGAAAAGGTAAGTGACTTGTCAAAGGTCACATAGCAAATAAGTGGTGGAGCTGGGATTAGAACCCAGGTCCTTCTGACTCTCAAACCTGGGCTCTATTCACCAGGTCATGCTGCTTCTAAATTGGACCAAAGTGCTGAAGAGCATTACTGTTTCTGCAGTTGCATTGCTTGCAATGAATGGGCATGATGTATCTTTGCCATTCATCTCCCAACAGAAGAAAAGTCCTACAAGAAGGAGGATGGCCTAATGGGCCTGGGAGTCAGAGGACCTGGTTTCTAATCCCAGCTCTCCCATTTGTATATTCTGTGACCTTTGGCAAGTCATTTCACTTCTCTGTGCCTCATTTCTAAATGGTTCTCCCATTTGTAAAATGGAGATTAAGACTGTGAGTCCCATATGGAACATAGACTATGTCCAACTTGATTACCTTGTACCCCTCTAGACTGTAGGCTTATTGTGGTCAGGGAATATGTCTACCAACTCTGCTGTATTGTACAGTGCTCTGCACAGAGTAGGTGATCAAAAAATACTATTGATGACAATGATACAGTTCCTGATACATTCTAAACACTTAGCAAATACAATTTTTAAAAAAGTTAGAACCAATTCTGATTTTTCTGGGGCGGGGGGCTGTTTGTTGTAGATAAAGCCATACCCACATTAATGCTCCAGTCCAGCTGAAGAATTCATTTAGTGGCCACACACACACAGTCCCACACCCACAGAGTCATGACCTCACCACACCTCCCTCCCACCCACTGCAGGATCTGATCCGTGCCAGTGGACAGGAGTGGACTACCCATGCTCATTGAATTTGAGGTCCATAGGGGAATGTCACCTCAATTCTCCTCCACACATACGGAACACATTACTGCTATTGGAATGAACTCATTTGAAATTTTACCAGAGCAGATGCTCCGCCTAGGGAACAAGTGCAAAAGATTTCCTGATTCTTTGTTCAATAGCACTTCTACCTCCAACAGTTTTCTACTTTGTTCAAATAGTTTGGTACTAAAGGGATATTCTGAAACAATTTATTAATCCCACTATCCTATGCTTTTTTTTCTCATCATCTTTTCCATAATCTCTGAAACAGGATATAACACAGGACCTGGAGTCAGGAGACCCAGGTTCTAATCCTGGTTCCACCACTTCCCTGCTCCTGAAATTTTACAATTGTGCCTCAGTTTCCTCAACTATAAAATGGAGATAAAGCAGCTGCTATCCCTCCCTGCCGCTTAGACTATGAGCCCTGTTTGGGATGGGGACTGTGTCCAACCTATTATCCTGTATCTACTCCTGCACTTAGCATAGTACTTTGCACTTAGCAAGTTCTTAAATAATGTCTCAGTTATTACTATTATTAATTTTGCCACATTAAGTGCTAACTATATGGTAAGTGCTAAGGTAGATCTGTGGGCATTATCAGAATAAACTGGGAAGCAGCATGGCCTAGAGAATAAAGCACAGCCATGGTAGTCGAGGATCTGGGTTCTAATCCCAGCTCAGCCATTTTTTGTCTGTTGTGTTACCTTGAGCAAGTCATTTGACTTCCCTGAGTCTCAGTTACCTCATCTATAAAATGGGGATTAAGATTGTCAACCCCATATAGGTCAGGGATTATGTACAAACTGATTCTCTTATTTATACCCCAATCTTAGTACAGTGCCAGGCATATAGTAAGCCTTTAACAAACACCATTAAAAAAATAAACTGGAAGAGCAGCAATACAAAAGCAAATATTTGGGGACAAATCACAATATTCTTTGAGGATACAGCAACACAATCATGACTCAGGTTAGATTCTATTTTCTGCTGGCCATTTTTTAGGATCCAGAATTATTAGGACAGCAGTGTTTACCAAAAAGATGTCATTATAGCTTTCCCAGTTGCTCTGTAAAGTCACTGAAAGGGTTTCTAAGGCTTCTCAGAACCTTGCATGCATGCATCCATTTGGTCTGTTAAACTTTTCATTGTAATTTATTAGCAATAGGCTTTGTGTGGGTCCCTGAAGTCTAATCTCTCATTCACTCTGTGGGAGGCAGACAGAGACCAAAGGGAAATGTTTAGCAGGGTGCGTGAGAGTGACGATCATAGCAATAAAGACCTGCCAGAAACCCCCAAACATTTGGCTAATTAAGCACTGGTGAAGTGGAGAGACCCAGCCATATACTCACAGGAATCCTCTGTCTTTGGAAGACAGCAGGAAAATGTCCCTCAGCTTTCGCCCTCGATGAGAAAGAAACCAAGAGAGAAATGAACATTAGATACAGATTCAACCGGAAAATATATGTGAAGTCAGCGATAAGGATTCTCCCATCTTTCTTCGCTATTAATTTTTATCTTTTTGTCTTAGTCCCTTTTCCCAAATTTCCAAGGCTTGTGTCTGTCCTTCACTAAGATGTTATCAGGGCCAAAGGAACACTGACCATGAAATTGTTGTGTTAAGCATATTTCCACAGAAACGTATTGCTTTAATAAGAAAGCAAAATGTTCTTAAGGAAAGGAATTGTCATTTGAAACTCATTAGGAAAAGAAATACTTTGTGATTTGTCTAGTAGCTTTTAAACTTCCTTTAAAATAGACTATTCAATTACACCCATGATCACAATGAAGGAAAAAACACCCAACTAATCACATTAAAATACTGACTTTAAAGATAGGATTTGGATGATAATGAATTGCCTACTTATGGACCAGGTCATCTACTGCCAAATCCATTCACCCACACCCTAAACTCCCATATTCTCCCCTCCCCCCAATCCCAATGCTCTTTTGCTTAGGTGTTTGCAGGTATAATAATAATAATAATAATAATAGTATTTGTTAAGCGCTTACTATGTGCAAAGCACTGTTCTAAGCACTGGGGGGATACAAAGTGATCAGGTTGTCCCATGTGGGGTTAACAATCTTAATCCCCATTTTACAGATGAGGTAACTGAGGCACAGAGAAATTAAGTGACTTGCCCAAAGTCACACAGCCGATAAGTAGCAGAGCCGGGATTAGAACCCATGTCTTCTGACTCCCAAGCCCGTGCTGTTTTCACACTGAGCCAAATAGACATTGAGTTTCTGGGAAGCAGTATGTCCTAAAGGAAAGAGCATGGGCCTGGGAATCAGAGGCTCTGGTTTCTAATCCCAGCTCTGCCACTTGCCTGCTCAGTGTCCTGGGTCAATTCACTTAATGATAATAATAATAATAATAATAATAATAATAATAATAGTGTTTGTTAAGTGCTTACTATGTGCTAAGCACTGTTCTAAGCTCTGGGGTAGATACAACATAATCAGGGTGTCCCACATGGGGCTCACAGTCTTAATGCCCATTTTACAGATGAGGTAACAGACACAGAGAAGTTAAGTGACTTGCCCAAAGTCACACAGCTGATAAGTGGCAGAGCCGGGATTAAAATCTACAACCTCTGACTACCAAGCTCATGCTCTTTCCACTAAGCCACGCTGCTTGTCTATGCTTCCATTTCTTCATCTGGAAAATGGGGTTACAAAACCTGTTCTCTCTCCTACTTAGACTGTGAGCTTCTTGTGGGACAAGGATTGTGTCCAACCTGATTATCGTGTATCTACCCCAGCATTTAGTACAGTGCTTGGCACATAAGAAGTGCTTACTAAATTCCAGAATTATTATTAATCATTATTATTAGGATATTCAGGGTATGTCCCAGATGAGTAGCTCCATGTCATAAGGCAACAATTTTTCCAGGTTTCAAATGGGAAGCATCAGGATTTCTCTATCCAGTATGGAGATTAGTATGATGTGAACAGATGGCCATCCTGAAGATGTCCATCCAAACTGATTGTCTGAGTGCCCATGACTCAGTACAGAATGTGAGACAGGGTGGGAGTACAAAGGACAAAGGATGCTACAGGTTTTTGCACTATCTCTTGAAAATAATGCCATCCATACAGAAGTAAGCATTTCTCTGCCATACAGTGGCTCCCACTGCCACTTTTGAACCACAGGCATAGTTCCAAGAGTTTGTGCCTAAAGGTGATAGAATTTATACCACAAGAGGGACAATTACTGTGACATAAGCACGAGTCAATTTGTATGAACAGTACCACAAAGCCAGTGGGAAACTGCCTTCTAAAAGGTCACCAGTGATTTCTTTCTTGGAAAATCCAATGGACTCTACTCCATCTTAATCTTCCTCAACCTCTCAGTGTCTTTGACACTGTGGACCAACCCCCTTCTCCCAGAAACATCCCACCTTGACGTCACTGATACTGTCCTCTCTTGCTTCTCCTCCTATCTTCATTCACTCATTCATTCAATTATATTTATTAAGCACTTACTTGGCACAAAGCACAGTACTAAGCACTTGGGAGAGTACAGTATTACAATTGTCAGACACATTCCCTTTCCACAACGAGCTGCTCATTCTCAGTCTTTTTCATGGGCTCTTCCTCTGCCTCCCACCTCCTAAACATGGGAGTCCCTGAAGACTCATTATTGTGTTTCTAGAGTGACTTAGTGGATCGAGCACAGGCCTGGGAGCCAGAAGGACCTGGGTTCTAATCCTGGCTCTGCCACTTGCCTGATGTGTGACCTTGGGCAAGTCACTTAACTTCTCTGTTCCTCAGTTACCTCATCGGTAAAATGGGCATTAAGACTGTGAGCCCTAGTCTTACAGGGACTATGTCCAACCCAATTACCTTCTATCTACCCAGCTCTTAGTACAGTGCCTGGCACATAGTAAATGCTTAACAAATACCACAATTATTATTATTATTATTATGCTTGTTGTGGGCAAGGAATGTGTTTATTGTTATATTGTACTCTCCCAAGCGCTTAGTACATTGCTCTGCACATACTAAAACCTCAAAAAATACAATTGAATGAATGAATGAATGAATGGTTCTCTTCTATTCTCCATACACACCCATTCCTTTGGAGAGCTCATTCAATCTCTTGGCTTCAACTACCATATCTATCTATGCAGATGTTCCCAAATTTACATAACCACCACTGATTCTTTCCTTCGCAGTCTCATATTTCCTCCTGCCTTCAGGACATCTCTATGTGGATATCTGGTTTACATCTTATGCTTAACATGTCCAAAACAGAACTCCTTATCTTCTCTCACAAACCCTTTTCTTCCCCTGACCTTCCTATCACCGTAGACAGCACCATGATTCTTCCTGTCTCACAAGCCCATAAGCTTGCCATTGACATTGACATCTCTCTCATTCAACCCACATATTCAATCTGTCACCAAATTGGGTCTATCTTCACAACATTGCTAAAAATCTGCCTTGTCTTCTCCATCCAAACTGCTACCACATTAATCCATGCACTCCATCCTATCCTGCCATGACTACTGCATCAGACTCTTTGCTGACCACCCTGTCTCCTTTCTCTTCCCACTCCAGTACATACTTCACTCTGCTTCCAGGATAATTTTTTCTACAGAAACATTCAGTCCATTTTTCTTAATAATAATAATAAAACAACATTTGTTAAGTGCTTACTATGAGCCAGGTACTGTACTGAGCACTGGGATGGATACAAGCAAATCTTGATGTATACCGTCCCTTTGTGCCACAGAGGGAACACAGTCTCAATCCCTATTTTGCAGATGAGGTAACTGAGGCAAAGAGAAGTTAAGTGGCTTACCCAAGGCCATACAGCAGACAGTGGCAGAGCTGGAATTAGAACCCATGACCTCCTGACTATTTTCAAATCCACATTAAAATTGCATCTCCTCCAAGAAGGCTTCTCTGACTAAGCCTTCATTTCCTCTACTTCCTCCTCCTTCTGCATGACCCTTGCCATTAGATTTATACCCTCTAAGCACTTGATATTCACCTTTCCCTCAGCCCCACAGAACTTAAGTAGTATCCATAATTTCATTCATTCAAATCAATTGTATGTACTGAGCGCTTACTGTGTGCACGGCACTGTATTAAGCCCACAATAAACACATTCCCTACATACAATAAGCTTAGAGGAAGAGTAAGACTAATGTCTGTCTGTCTCCCCCTCTAAATTGTATGCTTTTTTTTGTATTTAAGCATTTATTGTGTGCCAGGCACTGCACTGAGCAGTGGAGTAGGTACAACCTAATCGGACTGGGCTCAGTCCATGTCCCACATGGAGCTCACAGTCTTCATCCTCATTTTACAGATAAGGTAACAAACACAGAGAAGTGAAGTGACATGCCCAAGGTCACACAGCAGACAAGAATTGAAGCTGGAATTAGAACTCAGGTTCTTCTGTTTTCTTTCCACTATGCCATGCTGCTTCTCCCTGAAGGCAGGCAACATGTTTACCAACTCTGTTATATTGTACTCTCCCAAACATAGTGCTGTTAGTACAGTGCTCTGCATAGAGTAAGCATTCAATAAATATGATTGATCAATGATTGCACATATGGAGTTGTACATTTATGTGGGTTTGCACATACATATATATACATACACACACATATATATATGGGAGGGTTTATAATAGTAATAGTAATAAATTTTAAAGGACTTCCTATGTGACAAGCACTGTGATAAGTCTATGGTAGATAAAATACAATCAGATCAGACCCAGTTCCTGACCCACATAATCATAACTGTGTTTTTAAGCACTTACTTTATGCCAAGCAATGTACTAAACAATGGTGTAGATACAAGATAATCAGGTCCCACATGGCACTCACAGTTTAAGTAGGAGGGAGAATGGGTATTCTCCCATTCTGCAGATGAGGGAACTGAGACACAGAGAAGTTAAGTGACTCACCCAAGGCCACACAACAGGTACATAGGTAAAGTCAGAATTATAATTCAGGTCATCTGACTCCCAGGCCATTGCTCTTTTCACTAGGCCATGCTGTTTTCCTTGGGATGGGAATAAATGGCTCTTGGAGTCTTCCAACTCTGACCTGGCTGTAATTGTCAGTGTCAAATTTGAAGGAAATGTGATTCTCCAATAATAATGTTTTGCATACTTAAACTCACTTTTTGAACAGCTGATTGGAAGTGCTCTTCATTCATTTCCCTAGCCTCTGTATTCCTTTTTTTTTTCCTGTGACATTCTATTCTCTCTCTAATAGAAGCAGGGGAACCCTAACCCCTTTGATTCCTACAGAAAAAAAACCCCAAAACAAAGCAAAAAAAAAAAAAACCCAAAACAAAGCAAGAAAAAAAACACCAAAACAAAACAAAAAAAAAAAACCCTAAATTTAACAAGGAATGTAGTAGGTGTTTTGTTTTTGGACTTGGATAAGCCTTTTCACCCTCCAACTCCACCTTTTAGTTGCTTATCCCTCTGTTTCATATTCACTTTCTCCAGGGGCAGAGCAAAGAGGGTTTCCTAGTATAGTTCTCCATATTAAACAAGGACACAGCTGTTCAAAACCCCTCTCTCTGATAATGCCAGAAAGGTGCGATACCATAGGGATGATTGCATAACTTGCAGTCCCACCTTGCTTTTGAGACCACTACCATCCTCCCCATCTCTGAAGTCTATCACACCAGCAAGATTCTTGTCTCTTTTCAGCCCCCATATTCACTTTGTCACCACAATCCATCAGTCTTTTCTTCACAACATTTCCAGATTCCATCCTTTCCTCTCCATCCAAATAGCCACCACCCTGCTTGGGACACTTGTCTTATCCCACTTTGACTACTGCATCAGCCTCTTCACAGGTCTCCCTACCTGTCTATCCATGCTTCATTCTACTTAGAATATTTCTATAAATCATTGTTCTGCACTTGTCTCCCCACTCCTCTGATAATAATAATAATAATAATAATAATAATGGCATTTATTAAGTGCTTACTATGTGCAAATGACTGTTCTAAGCGCTGGGGAGGTTACAAGGTGATCAGGCTGTCCCCCAGGGGGCTCACAGTCTTCATCCCCATTTTAGAGATGAGGGAACTGAGGCCCAGAGAAGTGAAGTGACTTGCCCAAACTCACACAGCTGACAATTGGCGGAGTCGGTATTTGAACCCATGACCTCTGACTCCAAAGCCCATGCTCTTTCCACTGAGCCATGCTACTTCTCTGATGGATACCCACTCCTTTCTTTTTTAAGCAGAAACTTCTTACTTTAAGGCACTCCATCAGCTAGTGCCCTCCTACTCATCAACTCTCTTCTTGCAATGTACCCCAGATCACACTTTTCATCCTCTCAAGCTAATCTACTCACTGTATCTCATACCTTCCACCACTGACATCTTGCTCATGCTCTTCCCCTGCTTGGGGCCTCCTCCTTATTCAAATCCATTAAAACTACACCTCTTCCTCATCTTCAAAGCTCTCCTGGAATCATACCTCCTCCAGTAGGCATTCCTCTCTCAACTGTTACTTAGGTGGTGCAGAAATACTTAAGTACTTGTGTACCCTCAATTTCAATTAGCCATTATGTACGTATCTCCCATACCCTATCTCTTAAGCACTGTCACGTCCTCTTTTACCCTCTTTCACCTATCTGCAAACTATGTTCACATCTCTCTGCCACTAGATTGTGTCCCCCTTTGAGACAGGGATCATATCAACTGATTCTAACTCCCACAAATGCTATAGTGCTCTGTTCACAGTAGGCACTAAATTAATATGATTAATTTATAGATTTGTAAATTAAAGGTCTTCAGAAGCATCTCTGGACCAGAAGCAGCCCTGAGGCCACGTAGATGGCAGAGTTATGGTTCCACATCATTCTTTACCTAACACGAAGGGAGTGTGTCTGTAGTATTGTTGTGTTGTACTCTCCCCCACACTCAGTACAGGGCTCTGCACATAATAAGCACTCAATAAATACAATTGATTGATTGATTGATTAAAGCTCTCCAGGACCCAGGCTCCCTTTGAGGGTAGTTGCAGGAGCATAAATACCCACTCTCATGAGGCTCAGGTGAACAAGGAAACTTTTGAAGGGCTCACTAAAGCAAGACGCTTTATTTGCAGACATTGATTTGTTTGCACCAGTATGCCTTTGTGTGGACTAGAAGCCACCGATGAACTTCATTTCAAAGAATGTTACTGAAATAAAACTCTGGCTTAAAGCAGCATGGCCTAGGGCTCAGAGCCCAGAACTGGGAGTTGGGAGACCTGGGTTCTAATAATCCTGGCTCCACCACTTGCCTACTACGTGATCTTGGGCAGGTCACTTGACTCCCTGTGCCTAAATTTCACCATCTGTTAAAAGGATTGTGAATCCTGTGTGGGACACGCAATCTGATCTGATTGTATTGTATTATATAGTGCTTAGTATACTGCTTGGCATAGACTAAGCACACAAATACCACAATTATTACTTTATGCCTTATGAGCATCAGTCAAATGAACCAAAATAAATTTTGCTGTATGTGTGTGAGTAGCAATTCATTCTCCTTACTACTGTACTTCCCAAGTGCTTAGTACAGTGCTCTGCACAATGAAAGTGCTCAATAAATATGATTGAATGAATGAATAAGAAAATACAAAAGCCCATTTTCGAAGAAGTTTGAAGCCAGTGTCTCTGCTTATCAAAGTTTTAAATTTATTTCCACCCCCCACCTCCTTAAATTTTGACCTGTAATCTAGAAAATCACAGTTCTAAAACTGGGACACAAAGGTTCAAGCAGGAAAGAAAAAATAACAGCAGAGCAGGTTTTCCACAGAGAAGCAATGTCATTCTATTGACAAATAAACACAGGCTGCTTGGGAGATGGACTTCCCAAGTCACAGGCAGAAACAGAGGTAGCTTGAGTGGATATGGGAATAATAAGAAAGAGACAGCATCTTTCCCATTTCTGCTATTATATAAATGCTATATTTTTTAGGCTACCTCACCACCCCTTCACTGCCCCCACAAGCAGTTCATAGACAATAAAATACAAGGAATCCCTGAAGAGTGGTAAAATGCTGACATGATTTAAGAAGGAAGACTCTGATAAGAAGATAAAAATCTAATAAACAGAGTCTAGAGAACCTTGGTGAGTCTCAGTTGCTTGCCAGTGTAAGCAAAACCCCTCCCAAGGAAAACAAAAGGAGCCTGAAAGCAAGGACATTCCACTCACAAAGCATCTGAAGGAGAAAGTTAAGGCCGTGACCCCTGCAGGCTGAAGTTATGAGCGTTCTGACAAGAAAATATTTGACTTGGTTCAAGAAGCAAAATCAGTCATTGGATTTTTTAATATCTTTTTTCCCCTCAATAAAAATATAAAATAATGTAAGATTTTGTATGAATGGGTGGGTATACATGGTAAATATAGCATAGTCTCATTAAAATAGCATATTTGTTTTATATTTCTAATTTTATTAACACAGGCTTTCTTTGCTTTTAATCCCCTGGAAAGAGTGAATACATGGAGCATTTAACTTACAAAGTCCTCACTGGACGAGCTGACACTTATTAGCTCTTACTCAATCACATTTATTGAGTGCTTATCGTACATACAACACTGTACTAAGCATTTTAGAGAGTACGGTATTTTAATCACTGTAAGACATCCAAATGTTGAGACTTTTACACAGTAATCTGAATTTAAATGAATCAACATTCTACTCAAAACTTTGAAATGAGACCCATTCTTCACTGGAGGGCTCATTATTGGAGAACAATACATTTTACAACAGGAAAGATTCAACATCAAAGGATGGTCAAAGGGACTACATACCCATATGAATGGCTCCATTCTGATAAGCCTGGACAAGGAATGTTTGGGAGACCTCAGACTTGTGAGCACAATTTGGGCTCAGTTTGAAGCTTTATTAATTCCAATCAGAAGCCTGAACTAAAACGAACTAAACCTGCTCTTTCCATAACCTTAGAACAGTGCTCTGCACATAGTAAGTGCTTAATAAATGCCATTACATAATAACCTCCCTTGTTGTTTAGGCACTGAATGACATTTTCTGCTGTGTTGTGTAATCATTTAAGGGTTGTAATGACTACTCTGCTGTTAAATGCCATCAAATATCATGAATCATAAGCAACTCCATCTTCTAAGACTGATATTAGGGATATTTATGAAGTTTAGTCTCAGTTTAGGGTTTTCAGGCCCTTGAAGATAAGGGTCCATTTTTCCATCAAGATCTCTCCCATGGTTGAGATTTTCATATTGTAGAACACATAGAAAATCAATTTACCTAATGTGGATTAAAAGAGATTGATCACTAAACGTGACCAACCAATAGCAGTTAATGAGAAGTTTGAAGAAACTGGAAAATAATCACAGTTGAAATCAAAGAGAGGGAAAATGTGTCAACGAATATGTTTTTCATAAGGAGTTCAACTACAAGAAACAAACAATTATTGCATACTTCAGCTTCCCAAGTGGAATTTAGGTTTCCTAAACTTTATATTAAAAACTTTTGTGGGTAGAGAAAGGGGGAAAGAAATAAATTGTGCAGGATAATAAAACTGAAGAAAAGAGGAAAAATGTGGGAGATAAAGATGAGTCATTTTAATGGGACAAACTTGAACACAATATGCAATTATAAAGAATAACACTGTAGAATTCATGACATTAATCCAGCAACAGCATTATCTATTGGATTACATGACTGCTTTGAAAGACTTTGGACAAAAGTCATTTCACAACTACAAGGTACTATTGTGAATGAATATGTAATTTTTTACATCAACTCGGGCAAATTTACTGAGAGGCTGATACACCTTCAAAAAGTGAGCAAGCAAGAGAACTGATTTAATAATCCTTTCCTCCACCACAAGAGAGAGTGACAAGTGAAATAATAATAATGGTACTTTTTAAGTGCTTACTCTGTGCTAAGCACTGTACTAAGCCAGGGATAGATACAACAATCAGGTTGGAAACAGTCTCCATCTACATGGGGCTCACAGATTAAATATGAGGAGTAGAATTTAATCCCCATTTTATGGTTGAGGAAGTTGAGGCACAGAAAACTTCAGTGACTTGCTGAAGGTCACAACAACAGATGAGTGGCAGAACTGGGATTAAAATCCAGGTCCTCTGCCTCCTAGACCCGTGCTCGACTTGCCGAAGGTCACAACAACAGACGAGTGGCAGAACTGAGATTAAAATCCAGGTCCTCTGCCTCCTAGACCCATGCTCTTTTCACTAGGCCCATACTGCTTCCCTAAAACTATCAATCATATTTATTGATTTTTTACTGTGTGCAGAGCACTGTACTAAACCTTTGGGAGAGTACAATATAGTTGATTTGGCAGACGTTCCCTGACCACAAGGAGTTACAGTCTATTTTACAGTCTAGTTTACAGTCATCATCATGAATGAATTTTTTTTAGTGATTACTTTGGGCAGAGCACTGTCCTAGGCATTTGATTAAACAAAGTTATCCAGCTATAGCAAAGTGAAAGGTTGCTAGCTTATTGGTAAACTCAATACTTCCTGTCTACCTGATCCACTTGATGGTCAGGCACAATCCAAACCTAGATTCTGTGATTTAGGAGGGAGAAGAGTCAATCTATATTTTTCTCCAATATTGTCTATACAAACATAGTCCCTGTCCCACATGGGGCTCACAGTCTTAATCCCCATTTTACAGATGTGGTAACTGAGGCACAGAGAAGGTCAGCGACTTCCCTAAAGTCACAAAGCCAGTAAGTGGCAGAGACAGAATTAGAACCCAGGTCCTTCTGACTTCCAGGCCTGTGTTCTATCCACTAGGCAACACTGCTTCCTGGCTCATAGTTCCTGATACAGGCTCTATAGCTTGCTGAACATTGACAGAGCCTCTAATATCTGATCCTGGCTCTTAACTCTCTCATACCTCATTCCACTAAAGCTATTGTCTCACATGAATTGGGAAGTCATTCTGCAGACTCCTCCAGGTGACTCTGGGATTCAAATCTCTGCCTAAGGTCTCTGGGGAAGTTTGTGGAATGATCTCCCCCTTCCTTGTATATATAAGGAACACCTTTTGGTAGGAGAGAATCAATTATCATTTGTCCCTGATTTTATTAACTTTTGTGCATAATGCCTTTTCATATTAATCGGATAGGAAGTCTGTGATTATTTAATAAGGAATACCATGAAGCTATACTTCTTATTTTCCTGGAACATTATGAAAGCAGACACTTTGTATCAGGATGAGTTGGGAAAGGGGGACAAATACACATTAAAAAAAGTGAGAAACCACTCTTTTATGTAAATCACTTCCAACAACTGTTTTCAAGAAACAGCATCAGAAAATAGGTTATTTTCTTACTCTGCTGGCCAAATAATCTATTTTACACTGTCATGAAAAAGATTTGGAGGTGCCATGGTTCTTATTCATCTATTTGGGATTTTTTTCTTTTTTTATCTTACCATGCAACCTAAAGACTGAGATCCTCCTACCTAGACTGTGAACCCCACATGGGACAGGGAACTGTGCCTGTTCCATTATACCCCTTTGCTTAGCAGAGTGATTGGCACATAGAAAACATGACAAATTAACCTTTCCACCTCTTCATTCCCTGTCATATAATACATATGTTGCCTATACCACTTAAGGCTGGCCACAAGTATCTGCACTTTGGTAAAGTCAGCTTCCTCATTAGTTATGATATTTTCCTTGCTGAAATACTAGGCCCTTAACATTGCCTGATTTAAAGATAAAACTCTAAATCCCTGTGTCTCAGTAGGTGATTTCACTCAAGAATTCAAAGATGAATAGTATTTTGGTAGTCAAGATGAACATGAGACTTATAGTGCATGCAGTTTAAAGAAAAGGAGTATCCTTTTTATCCAATGGACCACACACTGAATCCTTTCAAAACATGAGTTAAAGAGTTTGAGAATATTCCTTAACTTCTAACCATGTTAATAAACAGACTGTCCTACACTGAATGCTGTGAAGGCCAAGGCATTTAGCCAAATTTCCATATTCCTAGTGTAACCTTTTAAGTCTGCACCTGGAAAACAAAATGAAGCAAAACAATTTACAATTGTAGGCTTTTCTCTTACTAAGTTGCTTACATTGGAATCTAGAAGTCAATCCATTAATTTCCTTCCCAAACCTCTTTTCCTTCTTCCCCCATCTTCCTTTTAGCTCCTTAAACTTGCATTGGGAGCAACAGAAGAAGTCAGAGCCAGTTATTGTACACAAATCATCTCATGGCTGAAGTTTTTGGTGTCAGCCAGGAGAGGAGAAGGGAAAAAAATTAGAAAAATTTCAATTTCAGGACCATTATTATTTTCATTAATCATAAGAGGCGCTGTCACCCCTGTCCTTATTCTTTAGAGGGAGATCTATTATACGGTCCATTTAGTCCAAACCATATTACCTCATATGTTTTCCTGGCTGACCAAATAAGACTTAAGAGATAAAACAATTTACTGTTCATTATGATCCGTGTCACTGGAATCAATCTATTAACCTACATTAACTGGATATGTGACGATATCTCACATACATGCTTCTCTGGCTTAAAGAAAAGGAAAGTGAACAGGGAGGGGTGAGGGATAGAGAGAGTGGGAGAGAGAGAAAGAAAAAGGAAATCAGGGCCCATAAAGTGCAGCTGACGTATAATTTTCCAAGCGAATACAACTTCATTTTCCAGTGCCCACTACTGCACCATCCACATCTTCATGCAGCCCCTGACCTGTGAAGAATTCTAACAAATTGGCTTCTATTGTGGAGGCAAAAGGTGCCATCAATGAAGGGATGGTTCGCTGGTCCTAAAGTATGATGGGAAATTGCAGGGTAGAATAAAGAGCTGCCGTTTTTATGAAGTTAACCCATTAAGGTTAAAAACAAGAAGGATGCTGCAGCTGGAGGGGCGCCCTTTAGATAGCTTAATCAGGAGAAATGAATTTATTTAGCTCTTTCAGCCAAGCACAGGGAAGCAGCTGTAGCTGCATCAGGTAGGATACAATAGAAATCACCTTCCCTTTCCCAGCAATGGATGTTCTCCTGCTGTGTCCCAGGGTGGCCTCTCTCTTTCTCTGACTTTCTCTCCATGCTTGATGGATCATAAGCATCACGAGGAAGGGAAGTGAATCAACAGGAGTTCTCCTGCTGCACTCTTGCACAGCAAAATAAGTTTTGAATAAACAGCACACAAGTTAAGATAGCATCACCCATATGCAGCTCAATCATTCTATTTATCCTGCCTTTGCAATTGCTTGTTAAGAGCTCATCTGGGCATCGGTTGGTGTTTTTAAAGCTCCCTCTGAGACAGTGTAGTTCAATCTGTAGTTGGTGACTAGCACAGCCTGCTCTGGGTCTGCAGTCAGATCCCTCAGTAGGATGCACATTAATCCAAATCACCCAAACTGCCAAGCAGTTGAGCACTGTTAACTCACAGTTAGAACAGGTTGAGCCCAGTATGGGCCCAATACTGCCTGTTTCCATTCTGGAGGGGAAAAGGAAACTTCAGGCTATGCCCATTTCAAAGGCGATTTCGTCCACTAATTACTATTAGGAATTTGTGCAACAGATGTCAGACATCATGCTGTTGTTTTTTCTACACAACTCTCATGGTCCTCTCTTCCCTTTAACTGTCAGCAGTGGCAGGATGGGATCACCTGAACCCCACCTTTCCTAAAAACTGTTCCATTAATTCTGGATTGGCCAGTGGTCCTAACAGTAGCAATTTTCCCAAAAGACAGTTACTGGCATTGTTTCCAGAGGTGAGTCCAATCCCAAGGCTGCTGGTGTAACAACTGGGGAAGGTATCGGAATCCTTGGAGGATTGAGAGGCAATTCTTCAAATTTTAGGAGGGGCATTCACAGTCCTAAGCCTCCTCAGCCAACTTAGCACTTGGTTACATTTGTGCATTTATTTATTTCATTGCTTACTTTTGGCTTGTGCCTATGCTCTTACTTTATTACTTATTTTATATTTGGTGCTTTTTATCCACTTGCCTTCCTTATTAGATTACAAGTTCTTTGAAAGAGGAAACTGTGTCCTTTATTTATATTGTGTATTTCCAAGTACTTGGTACATAATGGATGCTAAATAAGCTCAATAAATGTTGTATATGATGATTATAACGCAGCGTGTAAAGAATAAAAAAAAAAATTCAATCATTTGTAGGCTTTCCTTCCCAAAGTGATTCCACAGCCCTCAGTAGGCAGTTTGTCCCTGATGGGTTTTGTTTTCCAGGTAGTGCTCCTGATGGTAGGGAAAAAGTAGGCTTAAACCATGTGAAAGATACCCTTGGATGAGCAAATGGCAGTAAGCTGAAGAGTAGGGGAAGCAAGAGGCCAAGGCTAAGAACCCCAGTTAGTGAAATCATCCCTAGCAAGAAAAGAGAGCAAGAGCAAAGCTGTCTTAGGCTTTCACCTTCGTATACTAGCTTCCTTCATTACACATACACAGTTCCTATTCACACCTTGTATTTTGGCCCATCATGCCTCAGATCTTCCTCTTGGAGGTAAATGTCTTGATGGTTTCAGGTGGCACAGCCCTCTATGTGCCCTGGTAGTTACTTAACGGCTCTACACACTATAATCTTTGGCATCCTATATCTCCACTCCTAGAGATGAGTACTCACAGGAGAATTGATTGAATCAATTATTCCCTGGTGACTCTTAATTCTGGACTGGACCACCTCCAGCACTCATGACTGGCAAGTGAAAGCTTCCCCAGGGTTAATAGGACTTTCTCGATGTTCTTGTCCTGTTCAGAGGTCATCATGGAGTTAAGTTCATCACCCATTTCCCTTGTGAGACCATGAGCAGTTGACATTCAAACAACCATTTGCTCATCCTCCAAGGGAACAACCTACATCACTGAAGACAAAAATCAAAATCAGTCTGATTTAATACTGAGACCACTGAAAAGTCAAAAAGGACATGGTGGAAAGTCTTATTTTATTCAAGGAATCCAAGCAGAACAGAAGGAAAAGGTCGTAAAAGAAAATAGCACATAGTTTCTAGGAGCTATCAAAAAAAATGTTATGTTCTTTTAAACTTCTCTTTACCTTGTCTTGTGTCTGGACTGTTTGTGCAGTTTGAAGTAAGCAAGAACTGGGCCTTTGCCATTTAAACTGTGTTTAGAACATTGGGTTCTCCTAGGAGTCAATGGACATTTGCTCATTAACTGACCACAATTCAGGACTATATTTTTATTATTATTGTTATTATGATACTTAAGTGCTTACTATGTGCCAAGCACTGTGCTAAGCACTTGGCTAGTTACAAGGTAGTCAGTCAGGTTGGTCACAGTCCTTATCCCACACAGGGCTCACACTCAATCTCCATTTCCCAGATGAGGAAACTGAGGGCCAGAGAAGAGAAGGGACTTGCCAATGTCACGCAGCAGACATGTGGCTGGGCCAGGATTAGAACCCATGACCTTCTGACTCCCAGACTGGTGCTCTATTCACTAAGCCATGCTGCTTCTCATAAATTTTTTCAAATTTTACTAAGACCACCAAAATGAAAGAAAAGAAAATATTCATCACGGGATTAAAAGACAAAAATAGCAAGATCTCAATGGAAAGGTCAAGTGCATTGCCCCACCTTGAGACCTGCTGAAGGCTGGACAAAATTCAATGAAGGGAGAGGGAGGGTTCATCCTTGCCACCTAGCACCCCTCCCCCCATTCCCCACTAGTTACTAAGGGTTATAAGTAAGCTCATTGTGGGCAGGGAATGTGGTTGTTATATTGTTATACTTTACTATCCCAAGTGCTTAATACAATGCTCTGCACGCAGTAAGTGGCTCAATAAATACGGCTTACTGACTGACTGATACTCTACTTCAAAACCTCTCCTCTCTCTCTCTCTCTCTCTCTCTCTCTCTCTCTCTCTCTCTCTCTCTCTCTCTCTCTCTCTCTCTCTCTCTTTCTTTCTCTCCCTCAACACTATTACCAATCCATTGGCCTGATAACCCTTGGCATCAGAAATCCCTCAAAAATCCCACTCTCTTCAAAACCCATAGTCTAAGCTGGGGCAGCCCATCCCCTGAACTCTCTGAAACCTGAGATATTTGTGTCAACCCAACATCTCAGAACCAACTATACCATCCGCTGGCTTTTTGTTTTCCTTTTTTAATGGCACTTAAGCACAAATTACTATGTGCCAGACACTGCACGAGGCATTGGTGTGGATATAAGGATGTCAGGTCAGACACAGTCCCTGTCCCACATAGGGCTCACAGTCTTAATCTCCATTTTATAGATGAGGTAACTGAGTCACAGAACAGTTAAGTGACTTGCCTAAGGTCACAAAGCTAAGTGGCAGAGTCAGGATTAGAATCCAGGTCCTTCTAACTTCCAGGCCTGTGTTCTATCCACTAGGCCACACTGCTTCCTGGCCCATAGTTCCTGGTTCAGGCTCCACAGTTTGCTGAACATGGACCAGAAAGCTCAAATATCTGATGCTGGCTCTTTACCCTCTGATACCTAGTTCCACTAAATCTATTTTTTTTTTTACAAAAATTGGGAAGTTATTCTGCAGCCTCCTTCAGGTGACTCTGGGATACAGATCCCTGCCTAAGGTCTCTGGAAAAGTTTGTGGAATGATCTTCCTCTTCCTTGCAAGAAAACTGCATAGAAAGAACAGCCCCTGGAATTCCCTCAGGGTATCTGCAGAGTAAGCCTATAACAAGAGTCTTATTAATCAGTCAATCAATCAATCATATTTACTGAGCACCTATTGTGTGCAGAAAGCACTGTACTACATAACTGGGAGAATACAATAGAATTAGTACACAAGATCCCTGTCCTCAAAGAGGTGGCGGAGAAAACATGACACTAAAATAAATTAAGATAGGAGGAAGAAGAAAAATTAGATTTGGTATATGAATTTAGAGCTTAAATAATAGGGTAAGAAATGTGCTAAAGGAGACTAAGTTCTTTAAGTACTCAGGTAGTGCAAAAGTGTTGAAGTGGTAATTGCAAACAGGGTAGATTAGGTATTAATTGAGGAAGACATGGAAAAAATTAGCTTTCAAAAGGTCTTTGAAGAAGGAGAAAACTATGGTCTGTTGGAGTTGAAGAGAGAGGGAGTTTCAGTCAGGAGGAAGGCCATAAAACAGTGGTAGGAGAGACAAGAATGAGGCACAATGAGTAGACTAGCTTGAAAAGATTGGAGTGTGAGCTGGGGTGTAATGAGAGAATAGAGAAGATATGGAGGAAGGAGAGAGATGACTGAGAACCATAAAGCCAAAGGTCAGGAGTTTCTGGTTGATGATGCAGAGAGGAATGGGTAACCACTGAAGAATTTTGAATAATCTGGACACTTATAAAGAATGATGTTAGAAAATGATCTTGACAGCAGAGTGAAATATGGACCGGAGAGAGGAAAGACTGGAGGCAAGGAGAGCAGTGAGGAAGGTGATGCAGTAGTTACACTCACTCCCTTGGTGAACTCATTCACTCCCATGGCTTCAACTATCATCTCTACGCTTATTACACCCAAACCTAAATCTCTGCCCCTGCTCTCTCTCCCTCCTTTCAGGCTTGGGTCTCCTTCTGCCTTCAGGACATCTCCATCTGGATGTCTGCCCGCCATCTAAAACTCAATATGTCCAAGAATGAACTCCTTATCTTCCCTCCCAAACCCTGCCCTCTCCCTGACTTTCCCATCACTGTAGACGGCACTACCATCCTTCCTGTCTCACAAGCCCGCAACCTTGGTGTCATTCTCGACTCTGCCCTCTCGTTCACCCCTCACATCCAACCCATTAACAAAACCTGCTGGTCTCACTTCCGCAACATCGCCAAGATCTGCCCTTTCCTCTCCATCCAAACCACTACTTTGCTGGTTCAATCTCTCATCCTATCCCGACTGGGTTACTGCATCAGCCTCCTTTCTGATCTCCCATCCTTCTGTCTCTCCCCACTTCAGTCTGTACTTCACACTGCTGCCCAGATCATCTTTGTGCAAAAACGCTCTAGGCATGTTGCTCCCCTCCTCAAAAATCTCCAGTGGCTACCAGTCAACCTACGCATCAAGCAAAAACTCCTCTCTCAGCTTCAAGGCTCTCCATCACCTCGCCCCCTCCGCTCCTCTGCCACTAACCTCCTCACTGTGCCTCATTATTGCCTGTCCCGCTGTCGACCCCTGGCCCACACCCTCCCCCTGGCCTGGAATGCCCTCCCTCCGCACATCAATCAATCAATCAATCAATCGTATTTATTGAGCGCTTACTGTGTGCAGAGCACTGTACTAAGCGCTTGGGAAGTACAAGCTGGCAACATATAGAGACAGTCCCTACCCAACAGTGGGCTCACAGTCTAGAAGGGGGAGACAGAGAAAAAAACCAAACATACTAACAAAATAAAATAAATAGAATAGATAGGTACAAGTAAAATAAATAAATAAATAGAGTAATAAATAGGTACAAACCTATATACATATATACAGGTGCTGTGGGGAAGGGAAGGAGGTAAGATGCGGGGGATGGAGAGGGGGACGAGGGGGAGAGGAAGGAAGGGGCTCAGTCTGGGAAGGCCTCCTGTAGGAGATGAGCTCTCAGTAGGGCCTTGAAGGGAGGAAGAGAGCTAGTTTGGCGTATGGGCAGAGGGAGGGCATTCCAGGCCCGGGGGAGGACGTGGGCCGGGGGTCGATGGCGGGACAGGAAGGCTGAGTAGGTGCGAATGAGGTTGTCGTTAATGTAACTTGGTGATAACAAGGGCCTTTTTCCCGGGGTGGTGGTGGTGGGGGAGTCAGTCAGGACCGGACTGGGATGGGGGGGGTTGGGGGACACTATAAGGAAAGTCGTTTAAGTGGGGGGGGGGGTGGAAGCAGGGGGCGTCTATGGCGGCGCTCGGAGGAGAGGAGCCTTCCGGGAGCAGCGGGGGCCACGCGATGTGGTGGCGGGCGGGCGGGCGGGCCTCTCGGGAACGGAGTCCCGGGCGTCTATGGCGGGCCTCTCTGGCTCTCTGAGGAGAGGATCCTTCCGGGAGCAACGGGGTCCATGCAGTGTGATGGCGGGCGGGCGGGCGGGCCTCTCGGGAACGGAGTCCCGGGCGTCTATGGCGGGCCTCTCTGGCTCTCTGAGGAGAGGATCCTTCCGGGAGCAACGGGGTCCATGCGGTGTGATGGCGGGCGGGCGGGCGGGCCTCTCGGGAACGGAGTCCCGGGAGTCTATGGCGGGCCTCTCTGGCTCTCTGAGGAGAGGATCCTTCCGGGAGCAACGGGGTCCATGCGGTGTGATGGCGGGCGGGCGGGCGGGCCTCTCGGGAACGGAGTCCCGGGCGTCTATGGCGGCGCTCTGAGGAGAGGATCGTTTCGGGAGCAGCGGGGGCCACGCGGTGTGATGGCGGGCGAGCGGGCGGGCCTCTCAGGAACGGAGTCCCGGGCGTCTATGGCGGCACGCTCTGAGGAGAGGATCCTTCCAGGAGCAACAAGGCCGCGCGGTGTGATGGCGGGCGGGCCTCTCGGGAACGGAGTCCCGGGCGTCTGTGGCGGCGCTCTGAGGAGAGGATCCTTCCGGGAACAGCGGGGGCCACGTGGTGTGATGGCGGGCGGGCGGGCGGGCCTCTCAGGAACGGAGTCCCGGGCGTCTATGGCGGCGCTCTGAGGAGAGGATCCTTCCGGGAGCAGCAAGGCCGCGCGGTGCCTTGCTTGCTTGCATCTGCCAAGCAAGCTCTCTTCCTCCCTTTAAAGCCCTACTGAGAGCTCACCTCCTCCAGGAGGCCTTCCCAGACTGAGCCCCCTTTTTCCTCTCCTCCTCCCCATCCCCCCCACCCTACCTTCTTCCCCTCCCCACAGCACCTCTATTTATTTTACATGTACATATTTACTATTCTATTTATTTTGTCAATGACGTGCATCTAGCTTTACTTCTATTTATTCTGATGACTTGACACCTGACCACATGTTTTGCTTTGTTGTCTGTCTCCCCCTTCTAGATTGTGAGCCCATTGTTGGGTAGGGACCATCTCTATATGTTGCCAACTTGTACTTCCCAAGCGTTTAGTTCAGTGCTCTGCACACAGTAAGTGCTCAATAAATACAATTGAATGAATGAGAGTTGGGACATGACAAATATCTGGACTAGCACAGTGGCTAGAATAAGGGGTGGATTCTGGAGATATCGTGGAAATAAAAGATAAGATTTAACAATAGAAGGAATACAGGGGATGAATGGTAAGGGGGATTCTGGAATGTTGCCAAAGTGTGGGCTTCATATACAGGGAAGGTGGTGGTGTCAACTATGATGGTAAAGTTAGATGGAAAGGATTTGTCAAGCAATATGAGTGCTTCACTTTTAGGGTTAGTGTATACAGGAGATAGGAGCAGTTCAGAAGTGCAAAGAAAGCTGAGATGTTAGTCAATGTTTAGATAGAGTTGGTTGGATTTGGCAAGAAGATGATTAGTGACTTTAGAGACAGTGGTCTCAGTGAAGTGAAGGAGAATCAAAATTGGACCATAGATGATCAAGAAAGGAGTTAGCTGAAGTAAAGAGAATAGGGGCTGTGTGTGCATACATCTATATGTGGATTTTAGATAAAAATGGGAAATAGATGATGCTATAGCTGGAGAATGCAGTGGAGGCCAGGGTAGTGTTTCTTCTTCAGGATTGGGGTGATTGAACATGTTTTAAAGGCAGAGGAGAAATAGCCCTCAGGGAGTGAGCAGTGGAAGATAGCAGTCAGGGAGGGAAAAGGAAGTGGACAAAAATGTTTTTAGACTGTGGGAAGGGATGGTGTCAAAGGCAAAGTGAATTTTGAAAGCAGGCAGAAGATTTTATTTTGAGAAACAGTTGTGAAGGATGAGAAATGGATAAAGGGGTGAGGGGTTTCAGGTAAGGTGAGAGGGAGAGTTTGGGGAACACACTCTTAATAATTTCCATTTTGTCAACAAAGTAATTGGGAAGACTATCAGGAGTGACCTGAGATAAACAAAATTAAAGATCCAGGATAATTGGTTGGGGCAAAAGTATCAGGCTTCAGTGACTTCTTCTACAGCCTCAGATGAAAAACATATTCACCTGACAAAGCATGATGCCATGTATGATTATTCATTATTTGCTTTGCTACTGATGGTTTGTGACATAATTACTAACTGTCGGAAGAGAAGACTTCAAGCTTCTATCAGTCTGGTACCTCCCATTAATAATAAATTTCATTAAACTAAAAAGAGAAATCACATGGAGAAGATTCTATTGAATGACTGGATAATCACAAAGGGGAAATACTGTATTATAATGAAAAATAAAGACAACACAATGACTCTTTCCCTCATTGCAAGACAAAGGAGAGGTGCAATTGAGGCTTCTCGAGTCAAACATCCTGGAGAAGTATAGATGAAAAGAAAGAGGCTGCTGAGAGAAGCAAGGACTGGCAAGGGAAAAGTGAATCTGCTGGAGGTCTTCCCAGTCAGTGCTTATCAGGTGCTTCCAGAGTATCAAGTTGAGGTTAAAATATTATAGCGACACATTTCCTTGACAAAATACTCATTGTAGCTTAAAAAGTATATAATTAAATAGAAAGGAAGTGTTTGTTTCTACAAAATTGTAATTCATTACTGAGAATGGAAATATGTTAAACAATGATGATTGCCTAATGGTCCATATGACTTTTCCTGAAGCTACAAAAAAGCAGAATGTTGCTGAACAAACACATCTCTTGTGAATTTCATGCACACAGGAGTCTGTAAAGCATGGCAGGAAAACCAGAAGCTTTACAGTGACTCTGTGACAGTCACAAGATTTGCCTTAGGAGCATTCATCTTTTTCCCTATTTTCTACCTTATTATAATTTGAGGTGATTGAATTTTCAATTATGTGGTACAAGATCTGAGGTAAGGCTAGATTTTCCCAAGGACTCGAAGGACTTAAGCCCCAGGCCATGGGCTCAAGAGGAACCACTGGATTTGGAAGCCCTTACTATAAGGAATTCCTGCTAGTAATAATAGTGATGGTATTTGTTAAGCCCTTACTATGTGCCAAGCACTGTTCTGTGCACTGAGGCAGATACAAGGGAATCAGGTTGTCCCACGTGGGGCTCAGTCTTCATCCCCATTTTACAGATAATGTAGGTGATGCACAGAGAAGTGAGGTGGCTTGCCCAAGGTCACACAGCAGACAAGTGGCAGAGCTAGGATTAGAACCCAAATCCTCTGACACACAAGCCCGTGCTCTTTCCACTACCCCACGCTGCTTCTCTACTTCTGTTTCTCTCTAATATTCTGCCCTGCAAGGTGCCACTTACTGCACATGCTTTTTAAAAAAAATTTTGGTATTTGTTAAACACTTACTATGTATAAAACACTTGTTCTAAACTCTGGGGCAGATACAAATTAATTAGGTTGGACACAGTCCCTGTCCTGTATGGGGCTCACAAGTCTGGAGAACTGAAGCAGAGAGAAGTTAAGGAACTGTCCCAAGATCACACTGCAAACATTTGGCAGAGTCCACATTAGAACCTAGGTCCTCTGACTCCCAGGCCTAGGTCTCTCAGGTGAGAGGGAGACTTTGAGGAACACACTTATAGCAATTTCCGTTATGTCAACAAAGTAATTGGCAAGACCATCAGGAGTGACCTCAGATAAACAGAATTAAAGATCTAAGACAATTGCTGCTTCTGTGTGTGTGTGTGTGTGTGTGTGTGTGTGTGTGTGTGTGTGTGTGATTTTTTTCACAGTGGATTTGAAGCTGAAGAGAACTAAAATCTAGGGGGTAGGAATGGAGAAAGAGTTACAGTCTGGGTAGAGTTACATCACAGTACAATTACATCATCTGTATCATGGGGTCACATGAGGGCCTCACAAAATGAGTGCACCCTGGGGCTAAACTTTGGTAAACCCAGCTCTGATCTAAGGTATAGTTGAAATGATAATGGAGGGAAAGAATAAGTAGGACACCCAAAATTCAGACCTTCCTTAGATGGTTCTATAATTTTACTCTCCTCAGAATTTAGAAATTTAAGAGATGCGAGTATATTCATAGAGGAGAAAGGCTGATAGATTATTAGAGGAAAACTGTTGGTATGTTAGGAGTTACAACCCTAACCATGAGACTAAATTAAAAAAAAATAGGCAACCATTACTTTGTTCCATCCAAGTATTCAGCAACTGTCAGACAGTAACTTGGTTTGACCCAATGTTGCACTGCATTAAATAAGTACAACTGATTCATTGATGGTCCTTAGTTTCACAGGGCCAAGAGAAGATCCTCCTTTGTACCAGGGTTGATCTGACTTTGCTGTTCTTGTGAATAGAGGGAAGGAAAATCATCAGAACTTCCAATCCTCTGTCATCCAGTGGAGCTTTTCTCCCTTTAAAATCTAACCTGTTATAATGGTATTTTTGTGCCAAGCACCTGTCCTTTAAATGCAGGGGTAGAGAATGGATAACCAGATTGTACTGCCCCTGATCCACATAAAGCTCACAATTTTGGGAGACCAGATATTTATCCTTATTTTACAGGTGAGGAAGCTGAGGCACAGAGAGGTTATGTAAATTATTCAAGGTCACCCAGCAGGACAGTGGCCAATCTTCTGGCTTCAAGCTTCATGCTCTTTCAATGAGGTCACACACATGGTCCTATAGATTACTCTGCCAGTCTTTCTTGTTAATGGCCCAAATATAGCAATGCTCACATGTGCCAGAATCTACAGCTGATTCCCAGAGCTCCCTGGATATTCCTCTGTCTTTTCGCTCTTCATAAAATGATGCTTTCTCAAAATTGACTAACCACAGGTAGCAATTCAGATCTTTTGAAACAAAAATACCTGTCAGAACTATCATGCTGCTTTGAGGAAGTGGATTCTAAGAAGCTGTGGGACTCTGCCTAATGCTTCCACAAATGGCCTTTTCCATGTACTGTTACTCTGGAAACTAAATTAACTGCCAGCATACATTGACCTCCAGCCCAAGAGTCAACTCACAATGTGTTTAGGTCTCACATCATGTGACAACATGCTGTCATTTCAGCCCACCTGAAATGCACACAAATGCTCATATTCTAATTCCTGGGGCAGCTAGCTATACATTCAGTTGATCAGCCAGTCAATCATATTTATTGAGCTTTTATGGAGTGCAGAGCACTGTACTAAAGGCGTGAGATAGTAAAATATAACAATATTACAGACACATTCCCTGCCCACAATGAGTTTACAGTCTAGATGGGGAGACAGGCATTAACATAAATAAATAAAATTACAGAAATGTACATAAGTGCTGTGGGCTGGGAGGGAAATGAGTAAAGGAAGCAAGTCAGGGTGAGGTGGAAGGAAGTGGAAGAAATGGAAAAAAAAGGCTTAGTCAGGGAAGGTCTCTTGCAGGAGAAGTTCCTTCAATAAGGCTTTGAAGAGAGGGAGAGTAATTTTCTGTTGGATATGAAGAGGGAGGGAGTTCCAGGCCAGAGGCAGGATGTGGACAAGAGGTTGGAGGAGAGATAGATGAGATCAAAGTACACTGAGGTTAGCATTAGTGGAGTGAAATGTGCAGGCTGGGTTGTAGTAGAAGAGTAGTGAGGTGAGGTAGTAGGGGTCAAGGTGTTTGAGTGCTTTAAAGTTGATGGTAAGGAGTTTCTTTATTACAGAAAGGTGGATGGGAAACCATGGGAGTTTCTTGAGGAGTGGGGAAACATTGGCCTGAACGTTTTTGTAGAAAAATTATCCAGGCAGCAGAGTGAAGTATGGATTGGAGTGGAGAGAGACAAAAGGCAGGGAGATAATCAAGGAGGCTGTTATAGTAATTAGGGTGGGATAAGAATAATGTGATATCTTCGATTAATGTGGGAGCAGTTTGGATGGAGATGACAGGGCAGATTTTAGCAATGTCATGAAAGTCAAACTGACAGAAGGCCCTGGGTTTTAATTCTGACTCTGCCTCTTGTCTACGTGTCCTTGGGCATGTCACCTCTTTGTGCCTCACTTACCTCATCTGTAAAATGTAGATAAAGACTGTGAGGCTCTATGTGAGGCGTAGTCTGTATCCAACCTGATTACCTTGTGTCAGTCAAATTCAGTGTGTAGTACAGTGCTTGGCACACAGTATTTAACAAATACCATTAAAAAATGACATGTCTTGGACCTTATTCTAACAGAAATAAGTTAAAGCCATTTGAAAAACCCTGCTTTCCCTATTATACTTTAGTGAGGTTTTCGTTTGGGGGTTACAGTATATTTGATAATAAGCATGCACTTGTTTTCTTAGCATAATGATGTGGGGAACAAGAAGGTGAAAATGTGCATGGTCCATACATATTTTGAACTGACCAGCAGGAGCAATTAAGCCAACCAGAATTTCCAATCCTCTGCCCACCAGTAAAGATATACTGAACTTTTCTCACTTGAAAGTAATGTCATTCACTCTTGTCTTTTTTAAAGCTTTCCCCAAAATGAAAGACCAATTTAGCAACAGTCCCTCATCGTGAACTGTTTTGCTGCCTTTTAAATTAAAGCCTGTTAAGGGGAAGAGTATGCCAAAAGCTGATGCCCAGCTTCAATAGAAATTCTTAGGTCACTTTTTTTTTTCCCTGAGTCAATTATATGGGGGTAAAGTTCTGGTTCCATACCACAACAGGGAATTAAGACACTGAGATGCACCCTTAAATCAATACAGAAATAACTCAACGACTCAGACTTCCACAGACTTCCTAAGGAAGGTCAATGAAATGAAATGACCATTGGAAAAGAGTTCCAAGTTGTCTGTAGCTAGAGATGAAAGAGACATTTTCAACAGGGGTGGGGGTCAGAGTGTATCTCAAATATGAAAGGACCTGCAGTAACAGAGGCTGAATTTAAACAACTCTAAGGAATAAAATGATTCTTTACAAAAAAAAGATAATTATGTCTTACAACAATTACCCTGGCTATGAAGCAAAATTAGCATAGTCCTTTCTAATCTAAATGTGTTGAAAGTGGCTGAGCAATACAGCAGAAAATTACAAGGTTTACGATGCGGGCTTTGGTTAAAGTGATGGCAATCGGATTATTGTAGCTTTTTGTCTGTTGATAGTAATGATTACAAAGTTACCTATAAATATTAACTGTTTAATGGTAGTGGAGACTTCAAACTGCCTAATAAATGACAGTTTCCTTTCACTCCATTGGCTCTAGGTGTCTCTTTCTGAAGGAGCTAGTGTATGGGTAAGTACAGTGCTTTGCACGTAGTAAGTGCTCAATAAATGATTGAATGAATATATTTTAATTAATATTGTGTTAAGTATCATTTGTCAGCAGCTAGGTAACAGTAGAAAGATTTTACCACTGGAAATATTTTTCATCATTTGATAATTTTAAAATGATTTTACAACTATTAACTAGTTAAGCTTCACACCAACTCTGTGATGATAATAAAAATGGTGAGCCCCCATTTTCCAGGTGGAAAAAGTAAGGTATCAAATCACTTCCAATCATTTTCTTAGTGATTACACATACTTAAATGCAGAGTAAGGAGTAGACCTCCAGTAATTTCCCTTCCCCCAATAAATGAAATATTAATTAAACCTTACTATTTTGGGGTTTCCAGACAAAGACTCCAAGATTCCATTACTTTAATCTTTCCTCAATGCACCTTAAACAGAAACCTTCATCAGATTCAGAAATTAAGAAATATTCAAACCACTTGCAACTTTTTGTCTGACAAATTTCCAAGTGAAAATATCCATAGGGTAGGTGACTCCATGGATTGAATGAGCACAAATTGACCAACAACTCTCTAAACCAAGTAAATATTGAGCAAAGTTCATATGAGATCAGTAGAGGAAAGAAGTAGAGCTACATGGCTATATCTAAATCTTTGTTTTCATCTAGCATCTTTTGGACAAAGATCTAAAAAATATGCTTCTACTGCTTTGGAAGAAAGGATAGAGTGCATCTCCCTAATTTTTCATTTTACCATCACCTCTTCTTACCTCTACTACTGATTGAAAAGAGATTGTAGCTACCAAAACAATTGTATTGTACTCTCCTATGTGCTTAATACAGTACTCCGCATAAGTAATAATTGATTACTAGAGGATGGCCAAGACTGGGAGTTTCAAGAATATATTTGACCTGGTTAATCTTGGTTCTCTTCTTTTACAGATTTAGTGGCTACGGATCTATATTTTAAAATCAGCATCGCATTTACTGTAGTTAACCTTTTGGACTGACACACCTTGCATGGCCCCATTTTCCTCAGCTCCCCTCCATATAGCCCCGACTCACTCCCTTTGCACTACCCACCCCCAGCACTTAAGTATATATCTATAATTCTATTTATTTATATTAATATTTGTTTAGGCCTTCCCAGACTGAGCCTCCCTTTTCCTGTGCTCCTCCTTCCCATTGCCCCTACTCCCTCCCTCTGCTCTACCCCCTTCCCCGCCCCACAGCGCCTGTGTATATTTGTACATATTTTATTAATGATATGTATAAATCTATAATTCTATTTATCTATTTTGATGCTATTGATGCCTGTCTACTTATTTTGTTGTCTGTCTCCCCCTTCTAGACTGTGAGCCCATTGTTGGGTAGGGATTCTAATCCCAGCTGGGTTCTAATCCCAGCTCTGCCACATGTCTGCTTGTGACCTTGGGCATGTCGCTTAATTTTTCTGTGCTTCAGTTACCACGCCTGTAAAATGGGGATTTAATCCTTCTCCCTTCAATTTACCCTGTGAGCCCATGGTAGGAGAGGGACTGTGTCCAACCTGGTTAACGAGAATCTACCTTAGTTCTTAGAACAGTTCTTGGCACATGGTAAGTGCACATTACTACTACTACTATTATTATTATTATCTGTAATAGCAGTAATAGTTGGTGTATGTGAGTGCCTACTGGGTGCAGTGCATTGTACTAAGTGGAAAGTACAACAGAAGCACAAAGCACATTCCCTGCCTACAAGGAGCTTGCACTCTAACAGAGTGTCTGGACACATGTAGTAAATTTATTACCACATACCATAGAAATTCCAATTTAGTTTGGGTATCTTCGGTGTCACTGGGGGGCCTCTGATAAACCTAAACCCATACAGCTGATGGGCTTGGGATGCCCACCTCATCCCCAGACTGAGCCCCCTTTTTCCTCTTCTCCTCCCCATCCCCCCCACCCTACCTCCTTCCCCTCCCCACAGCACCTGTATATATGTTTGTACAGATCTATTACTCTATTTTACTTATACATATTTACTATTCTATTTATTTTGTTAATGTGGTGCATCTCGCTTTATTTCTATTTGTTCTGATGACTTGACAACTGTCCACATGTTTTATTTTATTGTCTGTCTCCCCCTTCTAGACTGTGAGCCCATTGTTGGGTAGGGACCGTCTCTATATGTTGCCAACTTGTACTTCCCAAGCGCTTAGTACAGTGCTCTGTACACAATAAGTGCTCAATAAACATGATTGAATGAATGAATGAATGTAATAGTAGTAATAGTTGGTGTATGTGAGTGCCCACTGGGTGCAGTACATTGCACTAAGTGGAAAGTACAACAGAAGGACAAAGCACATTCCCTGCCTACCAGGAGCTTGCACTCTAACAGGGTGAATGGACACATGTAGTAAATTTGTTACCACATACCATAGAAATGCCAAATGTCACTGGGGGGCCTCTGATAAACCTAAACCCACACAGCTGACGGGCTTGGGATGCCCACCTCATCCCCAGACTGAGTCCCCTTTTTCCTCTCCTCCTCCCCATCCCCCCAGCCCTACCTCCTTCCCCTCCCCACAGCATCTGTATATATGTTTGTACAGATCTACTATTCTATTTTACTTGTACATATTTACTATTGTATTTATTTTGTTAATGATGTGCATTTAGCTTTAATTCTATTTGTTCTGACAACTTGACACCTGTCCACATGTTTGGTTTTGTTGTCTGTCTCCCCCTTCTAGACTGTGAGCCCATTGTTGGGTAGGGACCATCTCTATATGTTGCCAACTTGTACTTCCCAAGCACTTAGTACAGTGCTGTGCACACAGTAAGCACTCAATAAATATGATTGAATGAATGAATGATTGTCTCTGTTGCCGTATTATACTTCCCAAGCACTTAGTAAAGTGTTCTGCACACAGTAAGCACTCAATAAATGCAATTGAATGAATGAATATATCTATAATTCTATTTATATTGATGCCTGATCACTTGTTTTGATGTCTATTTCCCCTTCTAGACTGTAAGCCTGGTGTAGGCAGGGATTGTCTCTATTGCTGAATTGTACTTTCCAGTCACTCAATACAAGTAATGAATGGATCAATCAATCCTATTTATTGAGCGCTTACTGTGCGCAGAGCACTGTACTAAGTGCTTGGGAAGTACAAGTTGACAACATATAGAGACGGTCCCTACCCAACAGTGGGCTCACAGTCTAGAAGGGGGAATAGCGAAGTGGAAGGGTCACAAAGAGTCATCTGAGCCAGTCCCCTGTCTCCAGGCAGACCCCTTAATCCTTGCTAAACAAATGGCAGCCTATTCTGTTGTTTTAACCATCTGCTGGGCTGAAGATCCACCTAATCCGGAGAGGCTGTTCCAGTGTTGAATCTTGTTTTAGGTGGAGAGGTTCCTCTAGGACTAATTGTAACAACTATGGTATTTGTTTAGTGCTTACTATGTGTGAAGTACTGTGCTAAGTGCTGATATAATCAGGTCTGACAATGTCTACTTGCTGCACTGAAGGCCATTTACTCTCTGCTCTCTCCTCTGACATAGAGGGAGCTAATATTTTAAGTTTATTCCTGGCTTCCCCCCCCTAGATTGTAAACTCGTTATAGGCAGGGAATGTGTCTACCAACTGTTACATCTGTACTCTTCCAAGTGCTCAGTTCAGTGCTCTGCACATATTGAGTGCTCAATACATACAACTGATCGATTCCAAGCATTAACAATCTAAGCCTAGCTGGTCTCATCTGCAAACCTAATGAATGAAATGGAGTATTGATTTATATTTTTCCCACTAACTTAGAACATCTAGTCTTCATGTGGGAGTGTGGTTGGAACTGAGGGTACCTTATTGGCTTTATTAGGCAGGCACACACACACACACAAACGCATATGTTAGCTTCACCATCACTGGCACCTCTTCAAGTATAAAGGACAACTTTGTGTAGATCATCCAATGTCAGAATGTTACATTTTCATAGTAAGAGAAACAGGAAAAGTATTTATCGTCTAAGAACAGGTATCTTTGCTTACCATGGGTTCTTGCTGCATGAATTTTGATTTACCTTTTATTTTTTTCCTTGACAGCTTGTAACTCACATAGGTCTATGTCCAAGGATTTATCAATCCTGACACAAATTAAAAAGTAATCCAATGTTCCTCTCTTGGAGGGGCAGCCAATATTCAAGCTAGTGATAAATAAGAAGTACAACCCAACCAAGGGCTCCCCCTTATCTGTTCTATACAACTATCATTTTGGAGAAAGAGAGATTATTTTTCTCCTCTACCTTTCTGAATTTATAACTTTCTGCTATTCATTCATTCAATCGTATTTATTAATAATGATGGTATGATGGTATTTGTTAAGTGCTTACTATATGCCAAGCACTGTTCTAAGCGCTGGATTTGCTATAAGGTAACGAGGTTGTCCCACGTGGCACTCACAGTCTTAATCCCTATTTGACTGATGAGGTAACAGGCACAGGAATGTTAAGTGACTTAACCAAAGTCACACAGCTGATAAATAGCATAGCCAGGATTAGAACCCAAACAAGACATCTGACTCTCAAGCCCATGGTCTTTCCACTAAGCCATGCTGCTTCTCATGCTTACTGTGTGCAGAGCATATGCTGAGCACTTGGGAGAGTACAGTATAACAATGAACAGACACATTTCCTACCCACAATGAACTAAAGCCCCTGAATGCATTCACATTATTTTTCAAATCTGTGGTCCTTGTAATTTTTCCTTCCACCCCATGCCCTAGAAAATTTTCCTCAGTTACTATTCATAAGGAAGTTTCCTTTTTATTTTTTAAATAGTATTTAAGCACTTTCTGTGTCAAGCACTGTTCTAAGCTTTGGGATAGACACAAAGTTAATAAGGTCAGACAGAGTCTCTGTACTATTTGGGGCTTACAGCCTAAGTATGAGGGAGAACAAGTTTTGAAGCCCCATTAGTTGAAGAAACTGAGGTGCAGATAAGTGACTTGTCCAAGGTCACACAGCAAGTGGCAGAGTTGAGATTAGATGCAGGTCTTCTGATTTACAGGCTTGTGCTTTTTCTACGAAGCCATGTGCTCTCGAATTTTCCCTTCCCAAATTGATACTGGCACAGACCAAGCCTGTAATATTTGTTCAAATTGATCCCAGTTTTAGACAAATATTTGCTGTTTTCAATCATCTAAATTGTAATTAACTTTTACTATATAAAGCTACCTTTACATAGATTCTCCTTCCCCTGTTCTTCCTCAGAATAAAATTCCAGTATAAAATGAGGCAGAACTATTTTTGTCAGAAAGAGGATATAAAAGCTAGGTGATCATATTCTTTAGATTTGCACTATATGGATTAGTCTTTAATTATATAATGATCCTCTTGTAGGATGGACGAAAATAAAGGGCTAGGAGAGGGAAGGATAATGAACCGAAGCACTCTACCAGCAGATAATACTTTATAATATATTTTAAAAGTGTGAAATGTATCCCAGGATCTTGCTTTTCTTTATTGTGTGGGAACTCAGTTATCCTCTAAGGAAACTGACTGATTTATCATTTGTTGCCTTCAATTGGTTAGAATTGGAGTCTGAAGGACCTGGGTTCTAATCCTGCCTCTGCCACTTTCATTCATTCAATTGTATTTATTGAGTGCTTACTATGTGCAGAGCACTGTACTAAGCACTTGGGAAGTATAAGTTGGCAACATATAGAGACGGTCCCTACACAACAACGGGCTCTTTTCATCTGTGCTACCTTGGGAAAAATCACTTTACTTCTCTGTGCTTCAGTTACCTCATCTATAGAATGGAGATTACAACTGTGAGCCCCATGTAGGACATGGACTGTGTCCAACCTGATTAGCTTTTGTCTACCCCAGCACTTAGAACAGAGCTTGGCATAGAGTAAATGCTTAATAAATACCACAAACAACAACAGCAACACATCTGTGTGCTTCAGTTCATTCATCTTTATAATGGGGAAGAAATGTATGTTCTTCCTCCTACTTAGATCATGAGGCCCACGTGGGACCAGGAATATGTTCAACCTGATTATCTCGTATCTAGCCCAGCCCTTAGTACAGTATTTGGGAACATAATAAGCATTTAACAAACACTGAAATTATTATTATAATTATTACTATCCATATTAATTCCATCTTTATTTCACTTTCCACTACAAACAGAAAACATAAGTTCATAGCAATATACATCAAAGGTTTTCAACTCTATCTCACCTATTCACTAAGATTTTGAAATGTGGAAAATGGGTTTCAGTTCCCACTTATTTTATCAGTCATTACTAAAGTCTTCATTAGCAGCAAAGGACATTTGCTGTGTACTGTATTAATAGTTCAGGATAGCAGACTGAATTGACATGTATTTAGTAAATTAAATGCAAATTTTGGGAACCAGAATAAAATACTTCTCCGGACAGGAAGAAATCTATCTCTTGGCTTATGAATGGAAAGTTCCTGCAGTTTAGTTATCTTACATCCCAAAGTTCATGGTACGTTTACCTAGAGCAGTGTTCCCATATCACACGAATTCAAACTTTGTGATTTATATTTGTGCTATAAAGGTCAATTCCTCAAATGCTTTCATTTATTAAATTAGATAAGCAGTAAATTAATATGAATTTTGTTCAACAATTTTACAACTTGGGAGGTTTAAAAAACAAAAAACAAGCTCAACTATTTCCTCTAGAGCCTTATTTTCATAACCCTGCAAAAGCACTTTTTTGTTTATAACTCTCTTGCTATTTGAATGAGTAGTGTAGGTGTACTTGTTGATGAAAAATTGTTTTAGAGGGCTGAGCAGTGGATGTCCATTTGATGTGCATGCATTCATCATAACCTTTATTAACCACAAATATTGCCCTGATTTGATTCTTCAAAATACACACCTATGTACAGATACACATAGCACAAAACAGGAGAATTATAATTAAAAAGATTCCCATTATCCTCCAAGTAAAACGGCAATAACAACTAAAGTCTACCTGCCCCCAAAGACACTTTGATTTGATGGTTTTAAATTATTTCTATTTGGCTTCATTTTCCACCTTTTAGTTAGTTAAGCCCTAGAAGATTCAGAGTTTAGGTTTGGTTTAGACAACTTTAAAGTTATCATTTATTCATACTTAGTTTGAAGAAGATGGACAGACAGTCTCTGAGAAAATTTTTACTTGGGTAGAACATGATGGCAGAATTGGTTAAAGTTCTTCTGATAGTGCACATTTGTCTTGATAGAATACAACGTGTTGTCAGGATGATTGGGTGTATGGACATGACTGGGTGGGTGGACTTGGAGTGGATATTTGAACACATTTTTGGTCTTGTGAGATCCTTAAGGAGTGCAACTCCACAGGAAAGGAAAACTGACTTAAATATTTTGCAGTTGATGGAAATCCTTGAATAACCACTAGAAGTTAAGAAGCAAAATATATTATTGATCTTGGATGTTTTCAATTAAAATTTACCATGGGTGTCACCTGCCTACAAGTTAGAGATTATATGCAAATTAAAAAAACCTTCAATCCCTGGTTCTTCTACTCAGCCTCAAACTACATACTGTGCCTCACCCTCTTCTCTCACTGTCAAACCCTTACTCAGGTACTCTACCACTCTTCCCATCCAAAAGCCTTATTAAAAGTATATCTCCTCCAGGAAACCTTCCCTGACTAACCTCTCATCTCCCTAACCTGTTTCTCCTCCTTCCTGCATCACCTATGTACCTCCTAAACACTTTGATACTAACCCCGGCCCTACTCCCATAGCACTGATGTACATATCCTTATACTCTGATGATTTTTCCCTTTGTGTCATAAACTCCCAGGCACTTCTCCTAGTATCTGGCCCTTTTCAAATTTGAGAGCTAATTCAGGTATAGTTAGGAGCAGAACTTATTTGTGATATAAAGGCAAAGAAACAGTTCACAGCCTCTTAGCTCCGAGCTGGGAGCATTCTTATTAGATATCTCCATTCTGATCAA